>NC_141756.1:110817072-111127786 GCF_982258835.1 Parasteatoda tepidariorum | reverse complement strand
CGGAGTGAGTCATGTGCGTAGCTCCGGAGTCGAAATTTATCCGTTTTTCAGCTATTATTCCCTCTTTCCCAAAGAAAAATAATTATTTTTATATATATATATAACACTTTATTCACGTTGAAATATCGAAAAATAAATTTTAAAAAATAAAATAAAGTAAATAGAAGAAAAAAAATTAATATATAATCCTTTACCAGCACCGAACCCCTTACCACCGGGTCTACGAATTTTTCTACCCGTGGCTCTAACAACCACGCCACGACTTACACGTTGCTTCCACGAATATATAGCTTAAAGAACTTTCCTCCGGCTAATTAACAAAATCTATTTTGGCCCATTACGTGCCCTCTAATTAGTGTATAAATATTCCCTTTGGTACGATTGTTTGGTATATAGATCTCTAATTTCTGGCAGAGTTTGAAAATTATAAGTTAATATTAAACGGACTTACGGAGTGTGTCATGTGCGTGACTCCGGAGTCGAAATTTATCCGTTTTTCAGCTATTATTCCCTCTTTCCCAAAGAAAAATAATTATTTTTATATGTATAACACTTTATTCACGTTGAAATATCGAAAAATAAATTTTAAAAAATAAAATAAAGTAAATAGAAAAAAAAAAATTAAAATATAATCCTTTACCAGCACTGAACCCCTTACCACCGGGTCTACGAACTTTTCTACCCGTGGCTCTAACAACCACGCCACGACTTGCACGTTGCTTCCACGAATATATAGCTTAAAGAACTTTCCTCAGGCTAATTAACAAAATCTATTTTGGCCCATTACGTGCCCTCTAATTAGTGTATAAATATTCCCTTTGGTACGATTGTTTGGTATATAGAACTCTAATTTTTGGCAGAGTTTAAAAATTATAAGTTAATATTAAACGGACTTACGGAGTGAGTCATGTGCGTAGCTCCGGAGTCGAAATTTATCCGTTTTTCAGCTATTATTCCCTCTTTCCCAAAGAAAAATAATTATATTTATAAATATATAACACTTTATTCACGTTGAAATATCGAAAAATATATTTTAAAAAATAAAATAAAGTAAATAGAAAAAAGAAAATTAAAATATAATCCTTTACCAGCACCGAACCCCTTACCACCGGGTCTACGAATTTTTCAACCCGTGGCTCTAACAACCACGCCACGACTTCCACGTTACTTCCACGAATATATAGCTTAAAGAACTTTCCTCAGGCTAATTATCAAAATCTATTTTTGCCCATTACGTGCCCTCTAATTAGTGTATAAATATTCCCTTTGGTACGATTGTTTGGTATATAGAACTCTAATTTCTGGCAGAGTTTGAAAATTATAAGTTAATATTAAACGGACTTACGGAGTGAGTCATGTGCGTAGCTCCGGAGTCGAAATTTATCCGTTTTTCAGCTATTATTCTCTCTTTCCCAAAGAAAAATAATTATTTTTATATGTATAACACTTTACTCACGTTGAAATAGCGAAAAATAAATTTTAAAAAATAAAATAAAGTAAATAGAAGAAAAAAATTAAAATATAATCCTTTTCCAGCACCGAACCCCTTACCACCGGGTCTACGAACTTTTCTACCCGTGGCACTAACAACCACGCCACGACTTACGCGTTGCTTCCACGAATATATAGCTTAAAGAACTTTCCTCAGGCTAATTAACAAAATCTATTTTGGCCCATTACGTGCCCTCTAATTAGTGTATAAATATTCCCTTTGGTACGATTGTTTGGTATATAGAACTCTGATTTCTGGCAGAGTTTGAAAATTATAAGTTAATATTAAACGGACTTACGGAGTGAGTCATGTGCGTAGCTCCAGAGTCGAAATTTATCCGTTTTTCAGCTATTATTCCCTCTTTCCCAAAGAAAAATAATTATTTTTATATGTATAACACTTTATTCACGTTGAAATATCGAAAAATAAATTTTTAAAAATAAACTAAAGTAAATAGAAAAAAAAAGTCTGAATATAATCCGTGACCAGCACAGAACCCCTGACCACCGGGTCTACAAACTTTTTTACCCGTGGCCCCTACAACCACACCACGACTTACACGTTGCTTCCACGAATATATAGCTTAAAGAACTTTCCTCAGGCTAATTAACAAAATCTATTTTGGCCCATTACGTGCCCTCTAATTAGTGTATAAATATTCCCTTTGGTACGATTGTTTGGTATATAGAACTCTGATTTCTGGCAGAGTTTGAAAATTATAAGTTAATATTAAACGGACTTACGGAGTGAGTCATGTGCGTAGCTCCAGAGTCGAAATTTATCCGTTTTTCAGCTATTATTCCCTCTTTCCCAAAGAAAAATAATTATTTTTATATGTATAACACTTTATTCACGTTGAAATATCGAAAAATAAATTTTAAAAAATAAAATAAAGTAAATAGAAAAAAAAAATTTAAATATAATCCTTCACCAGCACCGTACCCCTGACCACCGGGTCTACGAACTTTTCTACCCGTGGCTCTAACAACCACGCCACGACTTACACGTTGCTTCCACGAATATATAGCTTAAAGAACTTTCCTCAGGCTAATTAACAAAATCTATTTTGGCCCATTACGTGCCCTCTAATTAGTGTATAAATATTCCCTTTGGTACGATTGTTTGGTATATAGATCTCTAATTTCTGGCAGAGTTTGAAAATTATAAGTTAATATTAAACGGACTTACGGAGTGTGTCATGTGCGTGACTCCGGAGTCGAAATTTATCCGTTTTTCAGCTATTATTCCCTCTTTCCCAAAGAAAAATAATTATATTTATAAATATATAACACTTTATTCACGTTGAAATATCGAAAAATATATTTTAAAAAATAAAATAAAGTAAATAGAAAAAAGAAAATTAAAATATAATCCTTTACCAGCACCGAACCCCTTACCACCGGGTCTACGAATTTTTCAACCCGTGGCTCTAACAACCACGCCACGACTTACACGTTACTTCCACGAATATATAGCTTAAAGAACTTTCCTCAGGCTAATTATCAAAATCTATTTTTGCCCATTACGTGCCCTCTAATTAGTGTATAAATATTCCCTTTGGTACGATTGTTTGGTATATAGAACTCTAATTTCTGGCAGAGTTTGAAAATTATAAGTTAATACTAAACGGACTTACGGAGTGAGTCATGTGCGTAGCTCCGGAGTCGAAATTTATCCGTTTTTCAGCTATTATTCCCTCTTTCCCAAAGAAAAATAATTATTTTTATATGTATAACACTTTACTCACGTTGAAATAGCGAAAAATAAATTTTAAAAAATAAAATAAAGTAAATAGAAGAAAAAAATTAAAATATAATCCTTTTCCAGCACCGAACCCCTTACCACCGGGTCTACGAACTTTTCTACCCGTGGCACTAACAACCACGCCACGACTTACGCGTTGCTTCCACGAATATATAGCTTAAAGAACTTTCCTCAGGCTAATTAACAAAATCTATTTTGGCCCATTACGTGCCCTCTAATTAGTGTATAAATATTCCCTTTGGTACGATTGTTTGGTATATAGAACTCTGATTTCTGGCAGAGTTTGAAAATTATAAGTTAATATTAAACGGACTTACGGAGTGAGTCATGTGCGTAGCTCCAGAGTCGAAATTTATCCGTTTTTCAGCTATTATTCCCTCTTTCCCAAAGAAAAATAATTATTTTTATATGTATAACACTTTATTCACGTTGAAATATCGAAAAATAAATTTTTAAAAATAAAATAAAGTAAATAGAAAAAAAAAAGTTTGAATATAATCCGTGACCAGCACAGAACCCCTGACCACCGGGTCTACAAACTTTTTTACCCGTGGCCCCTACAACCACACCACGACTTACACGTTGCTTCCACGAATATATAGCTTAAAGAACTATCCTCAGGTTAATTAACAAAATCTATTTTGGCCCATTATGTGCCCTCAAATTAGTGTATAAATATTCCCCTTGGAACGATTGTTTGGTATATAGATCTCTAATTTCTGGCAGAGTTTGAAAATTATAAGTTAATATTAAACGGACTTACGGAGTGAGTCATGTGCGTAGCTCCGGAGTCGAAATTTATCCGTTTTTCAGCTATTATTCCCTCTTTCCCAAAGAAAAATAATTATTTTTATATATATATATAACACTTTATTCACGTTGAAATATCGAAAAATAAATTTTAAAAAATAAAATAAAGTAAATAGAAGAAAAAAAATTAAAATAAAATCCTTTACCAGCACCGAACCCCTTACCACCGGGTCTACGAATTTTTCTACCCGTGGCTCTAACAACCACGCCACGACTTACACGTTGCTTCCACGAATATATAGCTTAAAGAACTTTCCTCAGGCTAATTAACAAAATCTATTTTGGCCCATTACGTGCCCTCTAATTAGTGTATAAATATTCCCTTTGGTACGATTGTTTGGTATATAGATCTCTAATTTCTGGCAGAGTTTGAAAATTATAAGTTAATATTAAACGGACTTACGGAGTGAGTCATGTGCGTAGCTCTGGAGTCGAAATTTATCCGTTTTTCAGGTATTATTCCCTCTTTCCCTAAGAAAAATAATTATTTTTATATGTATAACACTTTATTCACGTTGAAATATCGAAAAATAAATTTTAAAAAATAAAATAAAGTAAATAGAAAAAAAAATTTAAATATAATCCTTCACCAGCACCGTACCCCTGACCACCGGGTCTACGAACTTTTCTACCCGTGGCTCTAACAACCACGCCACGACTTATTCGTTGCTTCCACGAATATAGCTTAAAGAACTTTCCTCAGGCTAATTAACAAAATCTATTTTGGCCCATTACGTGCCCTCTAATTAGTGTATAAATATTCCCTTTGGTACGAGTGTTTGGTATATAGAACTCTAATTTTCGGCAGAGTTTAAAAATTATAAGTTAATATTAAACGGACTTACGGAGTGAGTCATGTGCGTAGCTCCGGAGTCGAAATTTATCCGTTTTTCAGCTATTATTCCCTCTTTCCCAAAGAAAAATAATTATTTTTATATGTATAACACTTTACTCACGTTGAAATAGCGAAAAATAAATTTTAAAAAATAAAATAAAGTAAATAGAAGAAAAAAATTAAAATATAATCCTTTTCCAGCACCGAACCCCTTACCACCGGGTCTACGAACTTTTCTACCCGTGGCACTAACAACCACGCCACGACTTACGCGTTGCTTCCACGAATATATAGCTTAAAGAACTTTCCTCAGGCTAATTAACAAAATCTATTTTGGCCCATTACGTGCCCTCTAATTAGTGTATAAATATTCCCTTTGGTACGATTGTTTGGTATATAGAACTCTAATTTCTGGCAGAGTTTGAAAATTATAAGTTAATATTTAACGGACTTACGGAGTGAGTCATGTGCGTAGCTCCAGAGTCGAAATTTATCCGTTTGTCAGCTATTATTCCCTCTTTCCCAAAGAAAAATAATTATTTTTATATGTATAACACTGTATTCACGTTGAAAAATCGAAAAATAAATTTTAAAAAATAAAATAAAGTAAATAGAAAAAAAAATGTTTGAATATAATCCGTGACCAGCGCAGAACCCTTGACCACCGGGTCTACAAACTTTTTTACCCGTGGCTCCTACAACCACACCACGACTTACACGTTGCTTCCACGAATATTTAGCTTAAAGAACTATCCTCAGGTTAATTAACAAAATCTATTTTGGCCCATTATGTGCCCTCAAATTAGTGTATAAATATTCCCCTTGGAACGATTGTTTGGTATATAGATCTCTAATTTCTGGCAGAGTTTGAAAATTATAAGTTAATATTAAACGGACTTACGGAGTGAGTCATGTGCGTAGCTCCGGAGTCGAAATTTATCCGTTTTTCAGCTATTATTCCCTCTTTCCCAAAGAAAAATAATTATTTTTATATGTATAACACTTTACTCACGTTGAAATAGCGAAAAATAAATTTTAAAAAATAAAATAAAGTAAATAGAAGAAAAAAATTAAAATATAATCCTTTTCCAGCACCGAACCCCTTACCACCGGGTCTACGAACTTTTCTACCCGTGGCACTAACAACCACGCCACGACTTACGCGTTGCTTCCACGAATATATAGCTTAAAGAACTTTCCTCAGGCTAATTAACAAAATCTATTTTGGCCCATTACGTGCCCTCTAATTAGTGTATAAATATTCCCTTTGGTACGATTGTTTGGTAAATAGAACTCTGATTTCTGGCAGAGTTTGAAAATTATAAGTTAATATTAAACGGACTTACGGAGTGAGTCATGTGCGTAGCTCCAGAGTCGAAATTTATCCGTTTTTCAGCTATTATTCCCTCTTTCCCAAAGAAAAATAATTATTTTTATATGTATAACACTTTATTCACGTTGAAATATCGAAAAATAAATTTTTAAAAATAAAATAAAGTAAATAGAAAAAAAAAAGTTTGAATATAATCCGTGACCAGCACAGAACCCCTGACCACCGGGTCTACAAACTTTTTTACCCGTGGCCCCTACAACCACTCCACGACTTACACGTTGCTTCCACGAATATATAGCTTAAAGATCTATCCTCAGGTTAATTAACAAAATCTATTTTGGCCCATTATGTGCCCTCAAATTAGTGTATAAATATTCCCCTTGGAACGATTGTTTGGTATATAGATCTCTAATTTCTGGCAGAGTTTGAAAATTATAAGTTAATATTAAACGGACTTACGGAGTGAGTCATGTGCGTAGCTCCGGAGTCGAAATTTATCCGTTTTTCAGCTATTATTCCCTCTTTCCCAAAGAAAAATAATTATTTTTATATATATATATAACACTTTATTCACGTTGAAATATCGAAAAATAAATTTTAAAAAATAAAATAAAGTAAATAGAAGAAAAAAAATTAAAATATAATCCTTTACCAGCACCGAACCCCTTACCACCGGGTCTACGAATTTTTCTACCCGTGGCTCTAACAACCACGCCACGACTTAAACGTTGCTTCCACGAATATATAGCTTAAAGAACTTTCCTCAGGCTAATTAACAAAATCTATTTTGGCCCATTACGTGCCCTCTAATTAGTGTATAAATATTCCCTTTGGTACGATTGTTTGGTATATAGATCTCTAATTTCTGGCAGAGTTTGAAAATTATAAGTTAATATTAAACGGACTTACGGAGTGAGTCATGTGCGTAGCTCCGGAGTCGAAATTTATCCGTTTTTCAGGTATTATTCCCTCTTTCCCAAAGAAAAATAATTATTTTTATATGTATAACACTTTATTCACGTTGAAATATCGAAAAATAAATTTTAAAAAATAAAATAAAGTAAATAGAAAAAAAAATTTAAATATAATCCTTCACCAGCACCGTACCCCTGACCACCGGGTCTACGAACTTTTCTACCCGTGGCTCTAACAACCACGCCACGACTTATTCGTTGCTTCCACGAATATAGCTTAAAGAACTTTCCTCAGGCTAATTAACAAAATCTATTTTGGCCCATTACGTGCCCTCTAATTAGTGTATAAATATTCCCTTTGGTACGAGTGTTTGGTATATAGAACTCTAATTTTCGGCAGAGTTTAAAAATTATAAGTTAATATTAAACGGACTTACGGAGTGAGTCATGTGCGTAGCTCCGGAGTCGAAATTTATCCGTTTTTCAGCTATTATTCCCTCTTTCCCAAAGAAAAATAATTATTTTTATATGTATAACACTTTACTCACGTTGAAATAGCGAAAAATAAATTTTAAAAAATAAAATAAAGTAAATAGAAGAAAAAAATTAAAATATAATCCTTTTCCAGCACCGAACCCCTTACCACCGGGTCTACGAACTTTTCTACCCGTGGCACTAACAACCACGCCACGACTTACGCGTTGCTTCCACGAATATATAGCTTAAAGAACTTTCCTCAGGCTAATTAACAAAATCTATTTTGGCCCATTACGTGCCCTCTAATTAGTGTATAAATATTCCCTTTGGTACGATTGTTTGGTATATAGAACTCTAATTTCTGGCAGAGTTTGAAAATTATAAGTTAATATTTAACGGACTTACGGAGTGAGTCATGTGCGTAGCTCCAGAGTCGAAATTTATCCGTTTTTCAGCTATTATTCCCTCTTTCCCAAAGAAAAATAATTATTTTTATATGTATAACACTTTATTCACGTTGAAATATCGAAAAATAAATTTTAAAAAATAAAATAAAGTAAATAGAAAAAAAAAAGTTTGAATATAATCCGTGACCAGCGCAGAACCCCTGACCACCGGGTCTACAAACTTTTTTACCCGTGGCTCCTACAACCACACCACGACTTATACGTTGCTTCCACGAATATTTAGCTTAAAGAACAATCCTCAGGTTAATTAACAAAATCTATTTTGGCCCATTATGTGCCCTCAAATTAGTGTATAAATATTCCCCTTGGAACGATTGTTTGGTATATAGATCTCTAATTTCTGGCAGAGTTTGAAAATTATAAGTTAATATTAAACGGACTTACGGAGTGAGTCATGTGCGTAGCTCCGGAGTCGAAATTTATCCGTTTTTCAGCTATTATTCCCTCTTTCCCAAAGAAAAATAATTATTTTTATATATATATATAACACTTTATTCACGATGAAAAATATCGAAAAATAAATTTTAAAAAATAAAATAAAGTAAATAGAAGAAAAAAAATTAAAATATAATCCTTTACCAGCACCGAACCCCTTACCACCGGGTCTACGAATTTTTCTACCCGTGGCTCTAACAACCACGCCACGACTTACACGTTGCTTCCACGAATATATAGCTTAAAGAACTTTCCTCAGGCTAATTGACAAAATCTATTTTGGCCCATTACGTGCCCTCTAATTAGTGTATAAATATTCCCTTTGGTACGATTGTTTGGTATATAGATCTCTAATTTCTGGCAGAGTTTGAAAATTATAAGTTAATATTAAACGGACTTACGGAGTGAGTCATGTGCGTAGCTCCGGAGTCGAAATTTATCCGTTTTTCAGCTATTATTCCCTCTTTCCCAAAGAAAAATAATTATTTTTATATGTATAACACTTTATTCACGTTGAAATATCGAAAAATAAATTTTAAAAAATAAAATAAAGTAAATAGAAAAAAAAAATTTAAATATAATCCTTCACCAGCACCGTACCCCTGACCACCGGGTCTACGAACTTTTCTACCCGTGGCTCTAACAACCACGCCACGACTTATTCGTTGCTTCCACGAATATAGCTTAAAGAACTTTCCTCAGACTAATTAACAAAATCTATTTTGGCCCATTACGTGCCCTCTAATTAGTGTATAAATATTCCCTTTGGTACGAGTGTTTGGTATATAGAACTCTAATTTTTGGCAGAGTTTAAAAATTATAAGTTAATATTAAACGGACTTACGGAGTGAGTCATGTGCGTAGCTCCGGAGTCGAAATTTATCCGTTTTTCAGCTATTATTCCCTCTTTCTCAAAGAAAAATAATTATTTTTATATGTATAACACTTTATTCACGTTGAAATATCGAAAAATAAATTTTAAAAAATAAAATAAAGTAAATAGAAAAAAAAAAATTAAAATATAATCCTTTACCAGCACCGAACCCCTTACCACCGGGTCTACGAACTTTTCTACCCGTGGCTCTAACAACCACGCCACGACTTACACGTTGCTTCCACGAATATATAGCTTAAAGAACTATCCTCAGGTTAATTAACAAAATCTATTTTGGCCCATTATGTGCCCTCAAATTAGTGTATAAATATTCCCCTTGGAACGATTGTTTGGTATATAGATCTCTAATTTCTGGCAGAGTTGGAAAATTATAAGTTAATATTAAACGGACTTACGGAGTGAGTCATGTGCGTAGCTCCGGAGTCGAAATTTATCCGTTTTTCAGCTATTATTCCCTCTTTCCCAAAGAAAAATAATTATTTTTATATATATATATAACACTTTATTCACGATGAAATATCGAAAAATAAATTTTAAAAAATAAAATAAAGTAAATAGAAGAAAAAAAATTAAAATATAATCCTTTACCAGCACCGAACCCCTTCCCACCGGGTCTACGAATTTTTCTACCCGTGGCTCTAACAACCACGCCACGACTTACACGTTGCTTCCACGAATATATAGCTTAAAGAACTTTCCTCAGGCTAATTGACAAAATCTATTTTGGCCCATTACGTGCCCTCTAATTAGTGTATAAATATTCCCTTTGGTACGATTGTTTGGTATATAGATCTCTAATTTCTGGCAGAGTTTGAAAATTATAAGTTAATATTAAACGGACTTACGGAGTGAGTCATGTGCGTAGCTCCGGAGTCGAAATTTATCCGTTTTTCAGCTATTATTCCCTCTTTCCCAAAGAAAAATAATTATTTTTATATGTATAACACTTTATTCACGTTGAAATATCGAAAAATAAATTTTAAAAAATAAAATAAAGTAAATAGAAAAAAAAAATTTAAATATAATCCTTCACCAGCACCGTACCCCTGACCACCGGGTCTACGAACTTTTCTACCCGTGGCTCTAACAACCACGCCACGACTTATTCGTTGCTTCCACGAATATAGCTTAAAGAACTTTCCTCAGGCTAATTAACAAAATCTATTTTGGCCCATTACGTGCCCTCTAATTAGTGTATAAATATTCCCTTTGGTACGAGTGTTTGGTATATAGAACTCTAATTTTTGTCAGAGTTTAAAAATTATAAGTTAATATTAAACGGACTTACGGAGTGAGTCATGTGCGTAGCTCCGGAGTCGAAATTTATCCGTTTTTCAGCTATTATTCCCTCTTTCTCAAAGAAAAATAATTATTTTTATATGTATAACACTTTATTCACGTTGAAATATCGAAAAATAAATTTTAAAAAATAAAATAAAGTAAATAGAAAAAAAAATTAAAATATAATCCTTTACCAGCACCGAACCCCTTACCACCGGGTCTACGAACTTTTCTACCCGTGGCTCTAACAACCACGCCACGACTTACACGTTGCTTCCACGAATATATAGCTTAAAGAACTTTCCTCAGGCTAATTAACAAAATCTATTTTGGCCCATTACGTGCCCTCTTATTAGTGTATAAATATTCCCTTTGGTACGAGCGTTTGGTATATAGAACTCTAATTTTTGGCAGAGTTTAAAAATTATAAGTTAATATTAAACGGACTTACGGAGTGAGTCATGTGCGTAGCTCCGGAGTCGAAATTTATCCGTTTTTCAGCTATTATTCCCTCTTTCCCAAAGAAAAATAATTATTTTTATATATATATAAGACTTTACTCACGTTGAAATATCGAAAAATAAATTTTAAAAAATAAAATAAAGTAAATAGAAAAAAGAAAATTAAAATATAATCCTTTACCAGCACCGAACCCCTTACCACCGGGTCTACGAATTTTTCTACTCGTGGCTCTAAAACCCACGCCACGACTTACACGTTGCTTCCACGAATATATAGCTTAAAGAACTTTCCTCAGGCTAATTATCAAAATCTATTTTGGCCCATTACGTGCCCTCTAATTAGTGTATAAATATTCCCTTTGGTACGATTGTTTGGTATATAGAACTCTAATTTCTGGCACAGTTTGAAAATTATAAGTTAATATTAAACGGACTTACGGAGTGAGTCATGTGCGTAGCTCCGGAGTCGAAATTTATCCGTTTTTCAGCTATTATTCCCTCTTTCCCAAAGAAAAATAATTATTTTTATATGTATAACACTTTACTCACGTTGAAATAGCGAAAAATAAATTTTAAAAAATAAAATAAAGTAAATAGAAAAAAAAAAGTTTGAATATAATCCGTGACCAGCACAGAACCCCTGACCACCGGGTCTACAAACTTTTTTACCCGTGGCTCCTACAACCACACCACGACTTACACGTTGCTTCCACGAATATATAGCTTAAAGAACTATCCTCAGGTTAATTAACAAAATCTATTTTGGCCCATTATGTGCCCTCAAATTAGTGTATAAATATTCCCCTTGGAACGATTGTTTGGTATATAGATCTCTAATTTCTGGCAGAGTTGAAAAATTATAAGTTAATATTAAACGGACTTACGGAGTGAGTCATGTGCGTAGCTCCGGAGTCGAAATTTATCCGTTTTTCAGCTATTATTCCCTCTTTCCCAAAGAAAAATAATTATTTTTATATATATATATAACACTTTATTCACGATGAAATATCGAAAAATAAATTTTAAAAAATAAAATAAAGTAAATAGAAGAAAAAAAATTAAAATATAATCCTTTACCAGCACCGAACCCCTTACCACCGGGTCTACGAATTTTTCTACCCGTGGCTCTAACAACCACGCCACGACTTACACGTTGCTTCCACGAATATATAGCTTAAAGAACTTTCCTCAGGCTAATTGACAAAATCTATTTTGGCCCATTACGTGCCCTCTAATTAGTGTATAAATATTCCCTTTGGTACGATTGTTTGGTATATAGATCTCTAATTTCTGGCAGAGTTTGAAAATTATAAGTTAATATTAAACGGACTTACGAAGTGAGTCATGTGCGTAGCTCCGGAGTCGAAATTTATCCGTTTTTCAGCTATTATTCCCTCTTTCCCAAAGAAAAATAATTATTTTTATATGTATAACACTTTATTCACGTTGAAATATCGAAAAATAAATTTTAAAAAATAAAATAAAGTAAATAGAAAAAAAAAATTTAAATATAATCCTTCACCAGCACCGTACCCCTGACCACCGGGTCTACGAACTTTTCTACTCGTGGCTCTAACAACCACGCCACGACTTATTCGTTGCTTCCACGAATATAGCTTAAAACACTTTCCTCAGGCTAATTAACAAAATCTATTTTGGCCCATTACGTGCCCTCTAATTAGTGTATAAATATTCCCTTTGGTACGAGTGTTTGGTATATAGAACTCTAATTTTTGGCAGAGTTTAAAAATTATAAGTTAATATTAAATGGACTTACGGAGTGAGTCATGTGCGTAGCTCCGGAGTCGAAATTTATCCGTTTTTCAGCTATTATTCCCTCTTTCTCAAAGAAAAATAATTATTTTTATATGTATAACACTTTATTCACGTTGAAATATCGAAAAATAAATTTTAAAAAATAAAATAAAGTAAATAGAAAAAAAAATTAAAATATAATCCTTTACCAGCACCGAACCCCTTACCACCGGGTCTACGAACTTTTCTACCCGTGGCTCTAACAACCACGCCACGACTTACACGTTGCTTCCACGAATATATAGCTTAAAGAACTTTCCTCAGGCTAATTAACAAAATCTATTTTGGCCCATTACGTGCCCTCTTATTAGTGTATAAATATTCCCTTTGGTACGAGCGTTTGGTAAATAGAACTCTAATTTTTGGCAGAGTTTAAAAATTATAAGTTAATATTAAACGGACTTACGGAGTGAGTCATGTGCGTAGCTCCGGAGTCGAAATTTATCCGTTTTTCAGCTATTATTCCCTCTTTCCCAAAGAAAAATAATTATTTTTATATATATATAAGACTTTACTCACGTTGAAATATCGAAAAATAAATTTTAAAAAATAAAATAAAGTAAATAGAAAAAAGAAAATTAAAATATAATCCTTTACCAGCACCGAACCCCTTACCACCGGGTCTACGAATTTTTCTACTCGTGGCTCTAACAACCACGCCACGACTTACACGTTGCTTCCACGAATATATAGCTTAAAGAACTTTCCTCAGGCTAATTATCAAAATCTATTTTGGCCCATTACGTGCCCTCTAATTAGTGTATAAATATTCCCTTTGGTACGATTGTTTGGTATATAGAACTCTAATTTCTGGCACAGTTTGAAAATTATAAGTTAATATTAAACGGACTTACGGAGTGAGTCATGTGCGTAGCTCCGGAGTCGAAATTTATCCGTTTTTCAGCTATTATTCCCTCTTTCCCAAAGAAAAATAATTATTTTTATATGTATAACACTTTACTCACGTTGAAATAGCGAAAAATAAATTTTAAAAAATAAAATAAAGTAAATAGAAAAAAAAAAGTTTGAATATTATCCGTGACCAGCACAGAACCCCTGACCACCGGGTCTACAAACTTTTTTCCCGTGGCTCCTACAACCACACCACGACTTACACGTTGCTTCCACGAATATACAGCTTAAAGAACTATCCTCAGGTTAATTAACAAAATCTATTTTGGCCCATTATGTGCCCTCAAATTAGTGTATAAATATTCCCTTTGGAACGATTGTTTGGTATATAGATCTCTAATTTCTGGCAGAGTTTGAAAATTATAAGTTAATATTAAACGGACTTACGGAGTGAGTCATGTGCGTAGCTCCGGAGTCGAAATTTATCCGTTTTCAGCTATTATTCCCTCTTTCCCAAAGAAAAATAATTATTTTTATATATATATATAACACTTTATTCACGTTGAAATATCGAAAAATAAATTTTAAAAAATAAAATAAAGTAAATAGAAGAAAAAAAATTAAAATATAATCCTTTACCAGCAACGAACCCCTTACCACCGGGTCTACGAATATTTCTACCCGTGGCTCTAACAACCACGCCACGACTTACACGTTGCTTCCACGAATATATAGCTTAAAGAACTTTCCTCAGGCTAATTAACAAAATCTATTTTGGCCCATTTCGTGCCCTCTAATTAGTGTATAAATATTCCCTTTGGTATGATTGTTTGGTATATAGAACTCGAATTTTTGGCAGAGTTTGAAAATTATAAGTTAATATTAAAGGGAGTTACGAAGTGAATCATGTGCGTAGCTCCGGAGTCGAAATTTATCCACTTTTCAGCTATTATTCCCTCTTTCCCAAAGAAAAATAATTATTTTTATATATATATACCACTCTATTCACTTTGAAATATCGAAAAATAAATTTTAAAAAATAAAATAAAGTAAATAGAAAAAAAAATTAAAATATAATCCTTTGCCAGTACCGAACCCCTTACCACCGGGTCTACGAACTTTTCTTCCCGTGGCACTACAACCACGCCACGACTTACACGTTGCTTACACGAATATATAGCTTAAAGAACTTTCCTCATGCTAATTAACAAAATCTATTTTGGCCCATTACGTGCCCTCTAATTAGTGTATAAATATTCCCTTTGGTATGATTGTTTGGTATATAGAACTCTAATTTTTGGCAGAGTTTGAAAATTATAAGTTAATATTAAAGGGAGTTACGAAGTGAATTATGTGCGTAGCTCCGGAGTCGAAATTTATCCACTTTTCAGCTATTATTCCCTCTTTCCCAAAATAAAATAATTATTTTTATATATATATACCACTTTATTCACGTTGAAATATCGAAAAATAAATTTTAAAAAATAAAATAAAGTAAATAGAAAAAAAAAAGTTTGAATATAATCCGTGACCAGCGCAGAACCCCTGACCACCGGGTCTACAAACTTTTTTACCCGTGGCTCCTACAACCACACCACGACTTATACGTTGCTTCCACGAATATTTAGCTTAAAGAACAATCCTCAGGTTAATTAACAAAATCTATTTTGGCCCATTATGTGCCCTCAAATTAGTGTATAAATATTCCCCTTGGAACGATTGTTTGGTATATAGATCTCTAATTTCTGGCAGAGTTTGAAAATTATAAGTTAATATTAAACGGACTTACGGAGTGAGTCATGTGCGTAGCTCCGGAGTCGAAATTTATCCGTTTTTCAGCTATTATTCCCTCTTTCCCAAAGAAAAATAATTATTTTTATATATATATAACACTTTATTCACGATGAAAAATATCGAAAAATAAATTTTAAAAAATAAAATAAAGTAAATAGAAGAAAAAAAATTAAAATATAATCCTTTACCAGCACCGAACCCCTTACCACCGGGTCTACGAATTTTTCTACCCGTGGCTCTAACAACCACGCCACGACTTACACGTTGCTTCCACGAATATATAGCTTAAAGAACTTTCCTCAGGCTAATTGACAAAATCTATTTTGGCCCATTACGTGCCCTCTAATTAGTGTATAAATATTCCCTTTGGTACGATTGTTTGGTATATAGATCTCTAATTTCTGGCAGAGTTTGAAAATTATAAGTTAATATTAAACGGACTTACGGAGTGAGTCATGTGCGTAGCTCCGGAGTCGAAATTTATCCGTTTTTCAGCTATTATTCCCTCTTTCCCAAAGAAAAATAATTATTTTTATATGTATAACACTTTATTCACGTTGAAATATCGAAAAATAAATTTTAAAAAATAAAATAAAGTAAATAGAAAAAAAAAATTTAAATATAATCCTTCACCAGCACCGTACCCCTGACCACCGGGTCTACGAACTTTTCTACCCGTGGCTCTAACAACCACGCCACGACTTATTCGTTGCTTCCACGAATATAGCTTAAAGAACTTTCCTCAGACTAATTAACAAAATCTATTTTGGCCCATTACGTGCCCTCTAATTAGTGTATAAATATTCCCTTTGGTACGAGTGTTTGGTATATAGAACTCTAATTTTTGGCAGAGTTTAAAAATTATAAGTTAATATTAAACGGACTTACGGAGTGAGTCATGTGCGTAGCTCCGGAGTCGAAATTTATCCGTTTTTCAGCTATTATTCCCTCTTTCTCAAAGAAAAATAATTATTTTTATATGTATAACACTTTATTCACGTTGAAATATCGAAAAATAAATTTTAAAAAATAAAATAAAGTAAATAGAAAAAAAAAAATTAAAATATAATCCTTTACCAGCACCGAACCCCTTACCACCGGGTCTACGAACTTTTCTACCCGTGGCTCTAACAACCACGCCACGACTTACACGTTGCTTCCACGAATATATAGCTTAAAGAACTATCCTCAGGTTAATTAACAAAATCTATTTTGGCCCATTATGTGCCCTCAAATTAGTGTATAAATATTCCCCTTGGAACGATTGTTTGGTATATAGATCTCTAATTTCTGGCAGAGTTGGAAAATTATAAGTTAATATTAAACGGACTTACGGAGTGAGTCATGTGCGTAGCTCCGGAGTCGAAATTTATCCGTTTTTCAGCTATTATTCCCTCTTTCCCAAAGAAAAATAATTATTTTTATATATATATATAACACTTTATTCACGATGAAATATCGAAAAATAAATTTTAAAAAATAAAATAAAGTAAATAGAAGAAAAAAAATTAAAATATAATCCTTTACCAGCACCGAACCCCTTCCCACCGGGTCTACGAATTTTTCTACCCGTGGCTCTAACAACCACGCCACGACTTACACGTTGCTTCCACGAATATATAGCTTAAAGAACTTTCCTCAGGCTAATTGACAAAATCTATTTTGGCCCATTACGTGCCCTCTAATTAGTGTATAAATATTCCCTTTGGTACGATTGTTTGGTATATAGATCTCTAATTTCTGGCAGAGTTTGAAAATTATAAGTTAATATTAAACGGACTTACGGAGTGAGTCATGTGCGTAGCTCCGGAGTCGAAATTTATCCGTTTTTCAGCTATTATTCCCTCTTTCCCAAAGAAAAATAATTATTTTTATATGTATAACACTTTATTCACGTTGAAATATCGAAAAATAAATTTTAAAAAATAAAATAAAGTAAATAGAAAAAAAAAATTTAAATATAATCCTTCACCAGCACCGTACCCCTGACCACCGGGTCTACGAACTTTTCTACCCGTGGCTCTAACAACCACGCCACGACTTATTCGTTGCTTCCACGAATATAGCTTAAAGAACTTTCCTCAGGCTAATTAACAAAATCTATTTTGGCCCATTACGTGCCCTCTAATTAGTGTATAAATATTCCCTTTGGTACGAGTGTTTGGTATATAGAACTCTAATTTTTGTCAGAGTTTAAAAATTATAAGTTAATATTAAACGGACTTACGGAGTGAGTCATGTGCGTAGCTCCGGAGTCGAAATTTATCCGTTTTTCAGCTATTATTCCCTCTTTCTCAAAGAAAAATAATTATTTTTATATGTATAACACTTTATTCACGTTGAAATATCGAAAAATAAATTTTAAAAAATAAAATAAAGTAAATAGAAAAAAAAATTAAAATATAATCCTTTACCAGCACCGAACCCCTTACCACCGGGTCTACGAACTTTTCTACCCGTGGCTCTAACAACCACGCCACGACTTACACGTTGCTTCCACGAATATATAGCTTAAAGAACTTTCCTCAGGCTAATTAACAAAATCTATTTTGGCCCATTACGTGCCCTCTTATTAGTGTATAAATATTCCCTTTGGTACGAGCGTTTGGTATATAGAACTCTAATTTTTGGCAGAGTTTAAAAATTATAAGTTAATATTAAACGGACTTACGGAGTGAGTCATGTGCGTAGCTCCGGAGTCGAAATTTATCCGTTTTTCAGCTATTATTCCCTCTTTCCCAAAGAAAAATAATTATTTTTATATATATATAAGACTTTACTCACGTTGAAATATCGAAAAATAAATTTTAAAAAATAAAATAAAGTAAATAGAAAAAAGAAAATTAAAATATAATCCTTTACCAGCACCGAACCCCTTACCACCGGGTCTACGAATTTTTCTACTCGTGGCTCTAAAACCCACGCCACGACTTACACGTTGCTTCCACGAATATATAGCTTAAAGAACTTTCCTCAGGCTAATTATCAAAATCTATTTTGGCCCATTACGTGCCCTCTAATTAGTGTATAAATATTCCCTTTGGTACGATTGTTTGGTATATAGAACTCTAATTTCTGGCACAGTTTGAAAATTATAAGTTAATATTAAACGGACTTACGGAGTGAGTCATGTGCGTAGCTCCGGAGTCGAAATTTATCCGTTTTTCAGCTATTATTCCCTCTTTCCCAAAGAAAAATAATTATTTTTATATGTATAACACTTTACTCACGTTGAAATAGCGAAAAATAAATTTTAAAAAATAAAATAAAGTAAATAGAAAAAAAAAAAGTTTGAATATAATCCGTGACCAGCACAGAACCCCTGACCACCGGGTCTACAAACTTTTTTACCCGTGGCTCCTACAACCACACCACGACTTACACGTTGCTTCCACGAATATATAGCTTAAAGAACTATCCTCAGGTTAATTAACAAAATCTATTTTGGCCCATTATGTGCCCTCAAATTAGTGTATAAATATTCCCCTTGGAACGATTGTTTGGTATATAGATCTCTAATTTCTGGCAGAGTTGAAAAATTATAAGTTAATATTAAACGGACTTACGGAGTGAGTCATGTGCGTAGCTCCGGAGTCGAAATTTATCCGTTTTTCAGCTATTATTCCCTCTTTCCCAAAGAAAAATAATTATTTTTATATATATATATAACACTTTATTCACGTTGAAATATCGAAAAATAAATTTTAAAAAATAAAATAAAGTAAATAGAAGAAAAAAAATTAAAATATAATCCTTTACCAGCAACGAACCCCTTACCACCGGGTCTACGAATATTTCTACCCGTGGCTCTAACAACCACGCCACGACTTACACGTTGCTTCCACGAATATATAGCTTAAAGAACTTTCCTCAGGCTAATTAACAAAATCTATTTTGGTCCATTTCGTGCCCTCTAATTAGTGTATAAATATTCCCTTTGGTATGATTGTTTGGTATATAGAACTCGAATTTTTGGCAGAGTTTGAAAATTATAAGTTAATATTAAAGGGAGTTACGAAGTGAATCATGTGCGTAGCTCCGGAGTCGAAATTTATCCACTTTTCAGCTATTATTCCCTCTTTCCCAAAGAAAAATAATTATTTTTATATATATATACCACTCTATTCACTTTGAAATATCGAAAAATAAATTTTAAAAAATAAAATAAAGTAAATAGAAAAAAAAATTAAAATATAATCCTTTGCCAGTACCGAACCCCTTACCACCGGGTCTACGAACTTTTCTTCCCGTGGCACTACAACCACGCCACGACTTACACGTTGCTTACACGAATATATAGCTTACAGAACTTTCCTCATGCTAATTAACAAAATCTATTTTGGCCCATTACGTGCCCTCTAATTAGTGTATAAATATTCCCTTTGGTATGATTGTTTGGTATATAGAACTCTAATTTTTGGCAGAGTTTGAAAATTATAAGTTAATATTAAAGGGAGTTACGAAGTGAATTATGTGCGTAGCTCCGGAGTCGAAATTTATCCACTTTTCAGCTATTATTCCCTCTTTCCCAAAATAAAATAATTATTTTTATATATATATACCACTTTATTCACGTTGAAATATCGAAAAATAAATTTTAAAAAATAAAATAAAGTAAATAGAAAAAAAAAGTTTGAATATAATCCGTGACCAGCACAGAACCCCTGACCACCGGGAGTACAACCTTTTTTTCCAATATCTCTAACAACCACACCAAGACTTACACGTTGCTTCCACGAATATATAGCTTAAAGAACTATCCTCAGGTTAATTAACAAAATCTATTTTGGCCCATTATGTGCCCTTAAATTTGTGTATAAATATTCCCTTTGGAACGATTTTTTGGTATATAGAACTCTAATTTCTGGCAGAGTTTGAAAATTATAAGTTAATATTAAACGGAGTTACGCAGTGAGTCATGTGCGTAGCTCCGGAGTCGAAATTTATCCACTTTCCAGCTATTATTCCCTCTTTCCCAAAGAAAAATAATTATTTTTATATATATATAACACTTTATTCACGTTCAAATATCGAAAAATAAATTTTAAAAAATGAAATAAAGTAAATAGAAAAAAAAATAAAATATAATCCTTTACCAGCACCGAACCCCTTACAACCGGGTCTACGAACTTTTCTACCCGTGGCTCTAACAACCACGCCACGACTTACGCGTTGCTTCCACGAATATATAGCTTAAAGAATTTTCCTCAGGCTAATTAACAAAATCTATTTTGGCCCATTACGTGCCCTCTAATTAGTGTATAAATATTCCCTTTGGTTTGATTGTTTGGTATATAGAACTCGAATTTTTGGCAGAGTTTGAAAATTATAAGTTAATATTAAAGGGAGTTACGAAGTGAATGATGTGCGTAGCTCCGGAGTCGAAATTTATCCACTTTTCAGCTATTATTCCCTCTTTCCCAAAGAAAAATAATTATTTTTATATGTATAACACTTTATTCACGTTGAAATATCGAAAAATAAATTTTAAAAAATAAAATAAAGTAAATAGAAAAAAAAAATTAAAATACAATCCTTTACCAGCTCCGAACCCCTTACCACCGGGTCTACGAACTTTTCTACCCGTGGCTCTAACAACCACGCCACGACTTACACGTTGCTTCCACGAATATATAGCTTAAAGAACTTTCCTCAGGCTAATTAACAAAATCTATTTTGGCCCGTTACGTGCCCTCTAATTAGTGTATAAATATTCCCTTTGGTACGATTGATTGGTATATAGAACTCTAATTTCTGGCAGAGTTTGAAAATTATAAGTTAATATTAAAGGGAGTTACGAAGTGAATCATGTGCGTAGCTCCGGAGTCGAAATTTATCCACTTTTCAGCTATTATTCCCACTTTCCCAAAGAAAAATATTTATTTTTATATGTATAACACTTTATTCACGTTGAAATATCGAAAAATAAATTTTAAAAAATAAAATAAAGTAAATAGAAAAAAAAAATTTAAATATAATCCTTTACCAGCACCGAACCCCTTACCACCGGGTCTACGAACTTTTCTACCCGTGGCTCTAACAACCACGCCACGACTTATTCGTTGCTTCCACGAATATATAGCTTAAAGAACTTTCCTCAGGCTAATTAACAAAATCTATTTTGGCCCATTACGTGCCCTCTAATTAGTGTATAAATATTCCCTTTGGTACGAGTGTTTGGTATATAGAACTCTAATTTTTGGCAGAGTTTAAAAATTATAAGTTAATTTTAAACGGACTTACGGAGTGAGTCATGTGCGTAGCTCCGGAGTCGAAATTTATCCGTTTTTCAGCTATTATTCCCTCTTTCCCAAAGAAAAATAATTATTTTTAAATGTATAACACTTTATTCACGTTGAAATATCGAAAAATAAATTTTAAAAAATAAAATAAAGTAAATAGAAAAAAAAATTAAAATATAATCCTTTACCAGCAACGAACCCCTTACCACCGGGTGTACGAACTTTTCTTCCCGTGGCACTAACAACCACGCCACGACTTACACGTTGCTTCCACGAATATATAGCTTAAAGAACTTTCCTCAGGCTAATTAACAAAATCTATTTTGGCCCATTACGTGCCCTCTAATTAGTGTATAAATATTCCCTTTGGTACGAGCGTTTGGTATATAGAACTCTAATTTTTGGCAGAGTTTAAAAATTATAAGTTAATATTAAACGAACTTACGGAGTGAGTCATGTGCGTAGCTCCGGAATCGAAATTTATCCTTTTTTCAGCTATTATTCCCTCTTTCCCAAAGAAAAATAATTATTTTTATATATATATAACACTTTATTCACGTTGAAATATCGAAAAATAAATTTTAAAAAATAAAATAATGTAAATAGAAAAAAAAAAGTTTGAATATAATCCGTGACCAGCACAGAACCCCTGACCACCGGGTCTACAACCTTTTTTTCCCGTGGCTCTAACAACCACACCAAGACTTACACGTTGCTTCCACGAATATATAGCTTAAAGAACTATCCTCAGGTTAATCAACAAAATCTATTTTGGCCCATTATGTGCCCTCAAATTAGTGTATAAATATTCCCTTTGGAACGATTTTTTGGTATATAGAACTCTAATTTCTGGCAGAGTTTGAAAATTATAAGTTAATATTAAACGGAGTTACGGAGTGAGTCATGTGCGTAGCTCCGGAGTCGAAATTTATAAACTTTTCAGCTATTATTCCCTCTTTCCCAAAGAAAAATAATTATTTTTATATATATATAACACTTTACTCACGTTGAAATATCGAAAAATAAATTTTAAAAAATAAAATAAAGTAAATAGAAAAAAAATTAAAATATAATCCTTTACCAGCACCGAACCCCTTACCACCAGGTCTACGAACTTTTCTACCCGTGGCTCTAAAGACCACGCCACGACTTACACGTTGCTTCCACGAATATATAGCTTAACGAACTTTCCTCAGGCTAATTAACAAAATCTATTTTGGCCCATTACGTGCCCTCTAATTAGTGTATAAATATTCCCTTTGGTATGATTGGTATATAGAACTCGAATTTTTGGCAGAGTTTGAAAATTATAAGTTAATATTAAAGGGAGTTACGAAGTGAATCATGTGCGTAGCTCCGGAGTCGAAATTTATCCACTTTTCAGCTATTATTCCCTCTTTCCCAAAGAAAAATAATTATTTTTATATATATATACCACTCTATTCACGTTGAAATATCGAAAAATAAATTTTAAAAAATAGAATAAAGTAAATAGAAAAAAAAATTAAAATATAATCCTTTACCAGCAACGAACCCCTTACCACCGGGTCTACGAACTTTTCTTCCCGTGGCACTAACAACCACGCCACGACTTACACGTTGCTTCCACGAATATATAGCTTAAAGAACTTTCCTCATGCTAATTAACAAAATCTATTTTGGCCCATTACGTGCCCTCTAATTAGTGTATAAATATTCCCTTTGGTATGATTGTTTGGTATATAGAACTCTAATTTTTGGCAGAGTTTGAAAATTATAAGTTAATATTAAAGGGAGTTACGAAGTGAATCATGTGCGTAGCTCCGGAGTCGAAATTTATCCACTTTTCAGCTATTATTCCCTCTTTCCCAAAGAAAAATAATTATTTTTATATATATATATACCACTTTATTCACGTTGAAATATCGAAAAATAAATTTTAAGAAATAAAATAAAGTAAATAGAAGAAAAAAATTAAAATATAATCCTTTACCAGCACCGATCCCGTTACCACCGGGACTACGAACTTTTCAACCCGTGGCTCTAACAACCACGCCGCGACTTACACGTTACTTCCACGAATATATAGCTTAAAGAACTTTCCTCAGGCTAATTAACAAAATCTATTTTGGCCCATTACGTGCCCTCTAATTAGTGTATAAATATTCCCTTTGGTACGATTGTTTGGTATAAAGAACTCTAATTTCTGGCAGAGTTTGAAAATTATAAGTTAATATTAAACGGACTTACGGAGTGAGTCATGTGCGTAGCTCCGGAGTCGAAATTTATCCGTTTTTCAGCTATTATTCCCTCTTTCCCAAAGAAAAATAATTATTTTTATATATATATAACACTTTATTCTCGTTGAAATATCGAAAAATAAATTTTAAAAAATAAAATAAAGTAAATAGAACAAAAAAAAATTGAATATAATCCGTGACCAGCACAGAACCCCTGACCCCCGGGTCTACAAATCTTTTTACCCGCGGCTCCTACAACCACACCACGACTTACACGTTGCTTCCACGAATATATAGCTTAAAGAACTATCCTCAGGTTAATTAACAAAATCTATTTTGAATCATTATGTGCCCTCAAATTAGTGTATAAATATTCCCTTTGGAACGATTTTTTGGTATATAGAACTCTAATTTCTGGCAGAGTTTGAAAATTATAAGTTAATATTAAACGGAGTTACGGAGTGAGTCATGTGCGTAGCTCCGGAGTCGAAATTTATAAACTTTCCAGCTATTATTCCCTCTTTCCCAAAGAAAAATAATTGTTTTTATATATATATAACACTTTACTCACGTTGAAATATCGAAAAATAAATTTTAAAAAATAAAATAAAGTAAATAGAAAAAAAAATTAAAATATAATCCTTTACCAGCACCGAACCCCTTACCACCAGGTCTACGAACTTTTATACCCGTGGCTCTAAAGACCACGCCACGACTTACACGTTGCTTCCACGAATATATAGCTTAAAGAACTTTCCTCAGGCTAATTATCAAAATCTATTTTTGCCCATTACGTGCCCTCTAATTAGTGTATAAATATTCCCTTTGGTATGATTGGTATATAGAACTCGAATTTTTGGCAGAGTTTGAAAATTATAAGTTAATATTAAAGGGAGTTACGAAGTGAATCATGTGCGTAGCTCCGGAGTCGAAATTTATCCACTTTTAAGCTATTATTCCCTCTTTCCCAAAGAAAAATAATTATTTTTATATATATATACCACTCTATTCACGTTGAAATATCGAAAAATAAATTTTAAAAAATAAAATAAAGTAAATAGAAAAAAAAATTAAAATATAATCCTTTACCAGCACCGAACCCCTTACCACCGGGTCTACGAACTTTTCTTCCCGTGGCACTAACAACCACGCCACGACTTACACGTTGCTTCCACGAATATATAGCTTAAAGAACTTTCCTCATGCTAATTAACAAAATCTATTTTGGCCCATTACGTGCCCTCTAATTAGTGTATAAATATTCCCTTTGGTATGATTGTTTGGTATGTAGAACTCTAATTTTTGGCAGAGTTTGAAAATTATAAGTTAATATTAAAGGGAGTTACGAAGTGAATCATGTGCGTAGCTCCGGAGTCGAAATTTATCCACTTTTCAGCTATTATTCCCTCTTTCCCAAAGAAAAATAATTATTTTTATATATATATATACCACTTTATTCACGTTGAAATATCGAAAAATAAATTTTAAAAAATAAAATAAAGTAAATAGAAAAAAAAATTAAAATATAATCCTTTACCAGCACCGAACCCCTTACCACAGGGTCTACGAACTTTTCTACCCGTTGCTCTAACAACCACGCCACGACTTACACGTTGCTTCCACGAATATATAGCTTAAAGAACTTTCCTCAGGCTAATTAACAAAATCTATTTTGGCCCATTACGTGCCCTCTAATTAGTGTATAAATATTCCCTTTGGTACGAGCGTTTGGTATATAGAACTCTAATTTTTGGCAGAGTTTAAAAATTATAAGTTAATATTAAACGAACTTACGGAGTGAGTCATGTGCGTAGCTCCGGAGTCGAAATTTATCCGTTTTTCAGCTATTATTCCCTCTTTCCCAAAGAAAAATAATTATTTTTATATATATATAACACTTTATTCACGTTGAAATATCGAATAAATAAATTTTAAAAAATAAAATAAAGTAAATAGAAAAAAAAAAGTTTGAATATAATCCGTGACCAGCACAGAACCCCTGACCACCGGGTCTACAACCTTTTTTTCCCGTGGCTCTAACAACCACACCAAGACTTACACGTTGCTGCCACGAATATATAGCTTAAAGAACTATCCTCAGGTTAATCAACAAAATCTATTTTGGCCCATTATGTGCCCTCAAATTAGTGTATAAATATTCCCTTTGGAACGATTTTTTGGTATATAGAACTCTAATTTCTGGCAGAGTTTGAAAATTATAAGTTAATATTAAACGGAGTTACGGAGTGAATCATGTGCGTAATTCCGGAGTCGAAATTTATCCACTTTTCAGCTATTATTCCCTCTTTCCCAAAGAATAATAATTATTTTTATATATATATAACACTTTATTCACGTTCAAATATCGAAAAATAAATTTTAAAAATGAAATAAAGTAAATAGAAAAAAAAATTAAAATATAATACTTCACCAGCACCGAACCCCTTACCCCCGGTCTACGAACTTTTCTACCCGTGGCTAAAACAACCACGCCACGACTTACACGTTGCTTCCACGAATATATAGCTTAAAGAACTATCCTCAGGATAATTAACAAAATCTATTTTGGCCCATTATGTGCCCTCAAATTAGTGTATAAATATTCCCTTTGGAACGATTTTTTGGTATATAGAACTCTAATTTCTGGCAGAGTTTGAAAATTATAAGTTAATATTAAACGGACTTACGGAGTGAGTCATGTGCGTAGCTCCGGAGTCGAAATTTATCCGTTTTTCAGCTATTATTCCCTCTTTCCCAAAGAAAAATAATTATTTTTATATATATATAACACTTTATTCACGTTGAAATATCGAAAAATAAATTTTAAAAAATAAAATAAAGTAAATAGAAGAAAAAAATTAAAATATAATCCTTTACCAGCACCGAACCCCTTACCACCGGGTCTACGAACTTTTCTACCCGTGGCACTAACAACCACGCCACGACTTACGCGTTGCTTCCACGAATATATAGCTTAAAGAACTTTCCTCAGGCTAATTAACAAAATCTATTTTGGCCCATTACGTGACCTCTAATTAGTGTATAAATATTCCCTTTGGTATGATTGGTATATAGAACTCGAATTTTTGGCAGAGTTTGAAAATTATAAGTTAATATTAAAGGGAGTTACGAAGTGAATCATGTGCGTAGCTCCGGAGTCGAAATTTATCCACTTTTCAGCTATTATTCCCTCTTTCCCAAAGAAAAATAATTATTTTTATATATATATACCACTCTATTCACGTTGAAATATCGAAAAATAAATTTTAAAAAATAAAATAAAGTAAATAGAAAAAAAAATTAAAATATAATCCTTTACCAGCACCGAACCCCTTACCACCGGGTCTACGAACTTTTCTTCCCGTGGAACTAACAACCACGCCACGACTTACACGTTGCTTCCACGAATATATAGCTTAAAGAACTTTCCTCAGGCTAATTAACAAAATCTATTTTGGCCCATTACGTGCCCTCTAATTAGTGTATAAATATTCCCTTTGGTACGAGCGTTTGGTATATAGAACTCTAATTTTTGGCAGAGTTTAAAAATTATAAGTTAATATTAAACGAACTTACGGAGTGAGTCATGTGCGTAGCTCCGGAGTCGAAATTTATCCGTTTTTCAGCTATTATTCCCTCTTTCCCAAAGAAAAATAATTATTTTTATATATATATAACACTTTATTCACGTTGAAATATCGAATAAATAAATTTTAAAAAATAAAATAAAGTAAATAGAAAAAAAAAAGTTTGAATATAATCCGTGACCAGCACAGAACCCCTGACCACCGGGTCTACAACCTTTTTTTCCCGTGGCTCTAACAACCACACCAAGACTTACACGTTGCTGCCACGAATATATAGCTTAAAGAACTATCCTCAGGTTAATCAACAAAATCTATTTTGGCCCATTATGTGCCCTCAAATTAGTGTATAAATATTCCCTTTGGAACGATTTTTTGGTATATAGAACTCTAATTTCTGGCAGAGTTTGAAAATTATAAGTTAATATTAAACGGAGTTACGGAGTGAATCATGTGCGTAATTCCGGAGTCGAAATTTATCCACTTTTCAGCTATTATTCCCTCTTTCCCAAAGAATAATAATTATTTTTATATATATATAACACTTTATTCACGTTCAAATATCGAAAAATAAATTTTAAAAATGAAATAAAGTAAATAGAAAAAAAAATTAAAATATAATACTTCACCAGCACCGAACCCCTTACCCCCGGTCTACGAACTTTTCTACCCGTGGCTAAAACAACCACTTACACGTTGCTTCCACGAATATATAGCTTAAAGAACTATCCTCAGGATAATTAACAAAATCTATTTTGGCCCATTATGTGCCCTCAAATTAGTGTATAAATATTCCCTTTGGAACGATTTTTTGGTATATAGAACTCTAATTTCTGGCAGAGTTTGAAAATTATAAGTTAATATTAAACGGACTTACGGAGTGAGTCATGTGCGTAGCTCCGGAGTCGAAATTTATCCGTTTTTCAGCTATTATTCCCTCTTTCCCAAAGAAAAATAATTATTTTTATATATATATAACACTTTATTCACGTTGAAATATCGAAAAATAAATTTTAAAAAATAAAATAAAGTAAATAGAAGAAAAAAATTAAAATATAATCCTTTACCAGCACCGAACCCCTTACCACCGGGTCTACGAACTTTTCTACCCGTGGCACTAACAACCACGCCACGACTTACGCGTTGCTTCCACGAATATATAGCTTAAAGAACTTTCCTCAGGCTAATTAACAAAATCTATTTTGGCCCATTACCTAACCTCTAATTAGTGTATAAATATTCCCTTTGGTACGAGCGTTTGGTATATAGAACTCTAATTTTTGGCAGAGTTTAAAAATTATAAGTTAATATTAAACGAACTTACGGAGTGAGTCATGTGCGTAGCTCCGGAGTCGAAATTTATCCGTTTTTCAGCTATTATTCCCTCTTTCCCAAAGAAAAATAATTATTTTTATATATATATAGCACTTTATTCACGTTGAAATATCGAATAAATAAATTTTAAAAAATAAAATAAAGTAAATAGAAAAAAAAAAGTTTGAATATAATCCGTGACCAGCACAGAACCCCTGACCACCGGGTCTACAACCTTTTTTTCCCGTGGCTCTAACAACCACACCAAGACTTACACGTTGCTGCCACGAATATATAGCTTAAAGAACTATCCTCAGGTTAATCAACAAAATCTATTTTGGCCCATTATGTGCCCTCAAATTAGTGTATAAATATTCCCTTTGGAACGATTTTTGGGTATATAGAACTCTAATTTCTGGCAGAGTTTGAAAATTATAAGTTAATATTAAACGGAGTTACGGAGTGAATCATGTGCGTAATTCCGGAGTCGAAATTTATCCCCTTTTCAGCTATTATTCCCTCTTTCCCAAAGAATAATAATTATTTTTATATATATATAACACTTTATTCACGTTCAAATATCGAAAAATAAATTTTAAAAATGAAATAAAGTAAATAGAAAAAAAAATTAAAATATAATACTTCACCAGCACCGAACCCCTTACCCCCGGTCTACGAACTTTTCTACCCGTGGCTAAAACAACCACGCCACGACTTACACGTTGCTTCCACGAATATATAGCTTAAAGAACTATCCTCAGGATAATTAACAAAATCTATTTTGGCCCATTATGTGCCCTCAAATTAGTGTATAAATATTCCCTTTGGAACGATTTTTTGGTATATAGAACTCTAATTTCTGGCAGAGTTTGAAAATTATAAGTTAATATTAAACGGACTTACGGAGTGAGTCATGTGCGTAGCTCCGGAGTCGAAATTTATCCGTTTTTCAGCTATTATTCCCTCTTTCCCAAAGAAAAATAATTATTTTTATATATATATAACACTTTATTCACGTTGAAATATCGAAAAATAAATTTTAAAAAATAAAATAAAGTAAATAGAAGAAAAAAATTAAAATATAATCCTTTACCAGCACCGAACCCCTTACCACCGGGTCTACGAACTTTTCTACCCGTGGCACTAACAACCACGCCACGACTTACGCGTTGCTTCCACGAATATATAGCTTAAAGAACTTTCCTCAGGCTAATTAACAAAATCTATTTTGGCCCATTACGTGACCTCTAATTAGTGTATAAATATTCCCTTTGGTATGATTGGTATATAGAACTCGAATTTTTGGCAGAGTTTGAAAATTATAAGTTAATATTAAAGGGAGTTACGAAGTGAATCATGTGCGTAGCTCCGGAGTCGAAATTTATCCACTTTTCAGCTATTATTCCCTCTTTCCCAAAGAAAAATAATTATTTTTATATATATATACCACTCTATTCACGTTGAAATATCGAAAAATAAATTTTAAAAAATAAAATAAAGTAAATAGAAAAAAAAATTAAAATATAATCCTTTACCAGCACCGAACCCCTTACCACCGGGTCTACGAACTTTTCTTCCCGTGGCACTAACAACCACGCCACGACTTACACGTTGCTTCCACGAATATATAGCTTAAAGAACTTTCCTCAGGCTAATTAACAAAATCTATTTTGGCCCATTACGTGCCCTCTAATTAGTGTATAAATATTCCCTTTGGTACGAGCGTTTGGTATATAGAACTCTAATTTTTGGCAGAGTTTAAAAATTATAAGTTAATATTAAACGAACTTACGGAGTGAGTCATGTGCGTAGCTCCGGAGTCGAAATTTATCCGTTTTTCAGCTATTATTCCCTCTTTCCCAAAGAAAAATAATTATTTTTATATATATATAACACTTTATTCACGTTGAAATATCGAATAAATAAATTTTAAAAAATAAAATAAAGTAAATAGAAAAAAAAAAGTTTGAATATAATCCGTGAACAGCACAGAACCCCTGACCACCGGGTCTACAACCTTTTTTTCCCGTGGCTCTAACAACCACACCAAGACTTACACGTTGCTGCCACGAATATATAGCTTAAAGAACTATCCTCAGGTTAATCAACAAAATCTATTTTGGCCCATTATGTGCCCTCAAATTAGTGTATAAATATTCCCTTTGGAACGATTTTTTGGTATATAGAACTCTAATTTCTGGCAGAGTTTGAAAATTATAAGTTAATATTAAACGGAGTTACGGAGTGAATCATGTGCGTAATTCCGGAGTCGAAATTTATCCACTTTTCAGCTATTATTCCCTCTTTCCCAAAGAATAATAATTATTTTTATATATATATAACACTTTATTCACGTTCAAATATCGAAAAATAAATTTTAAAAATGAAATAAAGTAAATAGAAAAAAAAATTAAAATATAATACTTCACCAGCACCGAACCCCTTACCCCCGGTCTACGAACTTTTCTACCCGTGGCTAAAACAACCACTTACACGTTGCTTCCACGAATATATAGCTTAAAGAACTATCCTCAGGATAATTAACAAAATCTATTTTGGCCCATTATGTGCCCTCAAATTAGTGTATAAATATTCCCTTTGGAACGATTTTTTGGTATATAGAACTCTAATTTCTGGCAGAGTTTGAAAATTATAAGTTAATATTAAACGGACTTACGGAGTGAGTCATGTGCGTAGCTCCGGAGTCGAAATTTATCCGTTTTTCAGCTATTATTCCCTCTTTCCCAAAGAAAAATAATTATTTTTATATATATATACCACTCTATTCACGTTGAAATATCGAAAAATAAATTTTAAAAAATAAAATAAAGTAAATAGAAAAAAAAATTAAAATATAATCCTTTACCAGCACCGAACCCCTTACCACCGGGTCTACGAACTTTTCTTCCCGTGGCACTAACAACCACGCCACGACTTACACGTTGCTTCCACGAATATATAGCTTAAAGAACTTTCCTCATGCTAATTAACAAAATCTATTTTGGCCCATTACGTGCCCTCTAATTAGTGTATAAATATTCCCTTCGGTATGATTGTTTGGTATATAGAACTCTAATTTTTGGCAGAGTTTGAAAATTATAAGTTAATATTAAAGGGAGTTACGAAGTGAATCATGTGCGTAGCTCCGGAGTCGAAATTTATCCACTTTTCAGCTATTATTCCCTCTTTCCCAAAGAAAAATAATTATTTTTATATATATATATACCACTTTATTCACGTTGAAATATCAAAAAATAAATTTTAAGAAATAAAATAAAGTAAATAGAAGAAAAAAATTAAAATATAATCCTTTACCAGCACCGATCCCGTTACCACCGGGACTACGAACTTTTCAACCCGTGGCTCTAACAACCACGCCGCGACTTACACGTTACTTCCACGAATATATAGCTTAAAGTACTTTCCTCAGGCTAATTAACAAAATCTATTTTGGCCCATTACGTGCCCTCTAATTAGTGTATAAATATTCCCTTTGGTACGATTGTTTGGTATATAGAACTCTAATTTCTGGCAGAGTTTGAAAATTATAAGTTAATATTAAACGGACTTACGGAGTGAGTCATGTGCGTAGCTCCTGAGTCGAAATTTATCCGTTTTTCAGCTATTATTCCCTCTTTCCCAAAGAAAAATAATTATTTTTATATGTGTAACACTTTATTCACGCTGAAATATCGAAAAATAAATTTTAAAAAATAAAATAAAGTAAATAGAAAAAAAAATTAAAATATAATCCTTTACCAGCACCGAACCCCTTACCACCGGGTCTACGAACTTTTTTACCCGTGGCTCTAACAACCACGCCACGACTTACACGTTGCTTCCACGAATATATAGCTTAAAGAACTTTCCTCAGGCTAATTAACAAAATCTATTTTGGCCCGTTACGTGCCCTCTAATTAGTGTATAAATATTCTCTTTAGTACGATTGTTTGGTATATAGAACTCTAATTTCTGGCAGAGTTTGAAAATTATAAGTTAATATTAAAGGTAGTTACGAAGTGAATCATGTGCGTAGCTCCGGAGTCGAAATTTATCCACTTTTCAGCTATTATTCCCTCCTTCCCAAAGAAAAATAATTATTTTTATACATATATAACACTTTATTCACGCTGAAATATCGAAAAATAAATTTTAAAAAATAAAATAAAGTAAATAGAAAAAAAAAATTAAAATATAATCCTTTACCAGCACCGAACCCCTTACCACCGGGACTACGAACTTTTCTACCCGTGGCTCTAACAACCACGCCACGACTTATTCGTTGCTTCCACGAATATATAGCTTAAAGAACTTTCCTCAGGCTAATTAACAAAATCTATTTTGGCCCATTACGTGCCCTCTAATTAGTGTATAAATATTCCCTTTGGTACGAGCGTTTGGTATATAGAACTCTAATTTTTAGCAGAGTTTAAAAATTATAAGTTAATATTAAACGAACTTACGGAGTGAGTCATGTGCGTAGCTCCGGAGTCGAAATTTATACGTTTTTCAGCTATTATTCCCTCTTTCCCAAAGAAAAATAATTATTTTTATATATATATAACACTTTATTCACGTTGAAATATCGAATAAATAAATTTTAAAAAATAAAATAAAGTAAATAGAAAAAAAAAGTTTGAATATAATCCGTGACCAGCACAGAACCCCTGACCACCGGGTCTACAACCTTTTTTTCCCGTGGCTCTAACAACCACACCAAGACTTACACGTTGCTGCCACGAATATATAGCTTAAAGAACTATCCTCAGGTTAATCAACAAAATCTATTTTGGCCCATTATGTGCCCTCAAATTAGTGTATAAATATTCCCTTTGGAACGATTTTTTGGTATATAGAACTCTAATTTCTGGCAGAGTTTGAAAATTATAAGTTAATATTAAACGGAGTTACGGAGTGAATCATGTGCGTAATTCCGGAGTCGAAATTTATCCACTTTTCAGCTATTATTCCCTCTTTCCCAAAGAATAATAATTATTTTTATATATATATACCACTCTATTCACGTTGAAATATCGAAAAATAAATTTTAAAAAATAAAATAAAGTAAATAGAAAAAAAAAAGTTTGAATATAATCCGTGACCAGCACAGAACCCCTGACCACCGGGTCTACAACCTTTTTTTCCCGTGGCTCTAACAACCACACCAAGACTTACACGTTGCTGCCACGAATATATAGCTTAAAGAACTATCCTCAGGTTAATCAACAAAATCTATTTTGGCCCATTATGTGCCCTCAAATTAGTGTATAAATATTCCCTTTGGAACGATTTTTTGGTATATAGAACTCTAATTTCTGGCAGAGTTTGAAAATTATAAGTTAATATTAAACGGAGTTACGGAGTGAATCATGTGCGTAATTCCGGAGTCGAAATTTATCCACTTTTCAGCTATTATTCCCTCTTTCCCAAAGAATAATAATTATTTTTATATATATATAACACTTTATTCACGTTCAAATATCGAAAAATAAATTTTAAAAATGAAATAAAGTAAATAGAAAAAAAATTAAAATATAATACTTCACCAGCACCGAACCCCTTACCCCCGGTCTACGAACTTTTCTACCCGTGGCTAAAACAACCACGCCACGACTTACACGTTGCTTCCACGAATATATAGCTTAAAGAACTATCCTCAGGATAATTAACAAAATCTATTTTGGCCCATTATGTGCCCTCAAATTAGTGTATAAATATTCCCTTTGGAACGATTTTTTGGTATATAGAACTCTAATTTCTGGCAGAGTTTGAAAATTATAAGTTAATATTAAACGGACTTACGGAGTGAGTCATGTGCGTAGCTCCGGAGTCGAAATTTATCCGTTTTTCAGCTATTATTCCCTCTTTCCCAAAGAAAAATAATTATTTTTATATATATATAACACTTTATTCACGTTGAAATATCGAAAAATAAATTTTAAAAAATAAAATAAAGTAAATAGAAGAAAAAAATTAAAATATAATCCTTTACCAGCACCGAACCCCTTACCACCGGGTCTACGAACTTTTCTACCCGTGGCACTAACAACCACGCCACGACTTACGCGTTGCTTCCACGAATATATAGCTTAAAGAACTTTCCTCAGGCTAATTAACAAAATCTATTTTGGCCCATTACGTGACCTCTAATTAGTGTATATATATTCCCTTTGGTATGATTGGTATATAGAACTCGAATTTTTGGCAGAGTTTGAAAATTATAAGTTAATATTAAAGGGAGTTACGAAGTGTATCATGTGCGTAGCTCCGGAGTCGAAATTTATCCACTTTTCAGCTATTATTCCCTCTTTCCCAAAGAAAAATAATTATTTTTATATATATATACCACTCTATTCACGTTGAAATATCGAAAAATAAATTTTAAAAAATAAAATAAAGTAAATAGAAAAAAAATTAAAATATAATCCTTTACCAGCACCGAACCCCTTACCACCGGGTCTACGAACTTTTCTTCCCGTGGCACTAACAACCACGCCACGACTTACACGTTGCTTCCACGAATATATAGCTTAAAGAACTTTCCTCAGGCTAATTAACAAAATCTATTTTGGCCCATTACGTGCCCTCTAATTAGTGTATAAATATTCCCTTTGGTACGAGCGTTTGGTATATAGAACTCTAATTTTTGGCAGAGTTTAAAAATTATAAGTTAATATTAAACGAACTTACGGAGTGAGTCATGTGCGTAGCTCCGGAGTCGAAATTTATCCGTTTTTCAGCTATTATTCCCTCTTTCCCAAAGAAAAATAATTATTTTTATATATATATAACACTTTATTCACGTTGAAATATCGAATAAATAAATTTTAAAAAATAAAATAAAGTAAATAGAAAAAAAAAAGTTTGAATATAATCCGTGACCAGCACAGAACCCCTGACCACCGGGTCTACAACCTTTTTTTCCCGTGGCTCTAACAACCACACCAAGACTTACACGTTGCTGCCACGAATATATAGCTTAAAGAACTATCCTCAGGTTAATCAACAAAATCTATTTTGGCCCATTATGTGCCCTCAAATTAGTGTATAAATATTCCCTTTGGAACGATTTTTTGGTATATAGAACTCTAATTTCTGGCAGAGTTTGAAAATTATAAGTTAATATTAAACGGAGTTACGGAGTGAATCATGTGCGTAATTCCGGAGTCGAAATTTATCCACTTTTCAGCTATTATTCCCTCTTTCCCAAAGAATAATAATTATTTTTATATATATATAACACTTTATTCACGTTCAAATATCGAAAAATAAATTTTAAAAATGAAATAAAGTAAATAGAAAAAAAAATTAAAATATAATACTTCACCAGCACCGAACCCCTTACCCCCGGTCTACGAACTTTTCTACCCGTGGCTAAAACAACCACTTACACGTTGCTTCCACGAATATATAGCTTAAAGAACTATCCTCAGGATAATTAACAAAATCTATTTTGGCCCATTATGTGCCCTCAAATTAGTGTATAAATATTCCCTTTGGAACGATTTTTTGGTATATAGAACTCTAATTTCTGGCAGAGTTTGAAAATTATAAGTTAATATTAAACGGACTTACGGAGTGAGTCATGTGCGTAGCTCCGGAGTCGAAATTTATCCGTTTTTCAGCTATTATTCCCTCTTTCCCAAAGAAAAATAATTATTTTTATATATATATAACACTTTATTCACGTTGAAATATCGAAAAATAAATTTTAAAAAATAAAATAAAGTAAATAGAAGAAAAAAATTAAAATATAATCCTTTACCAGCACCGAACCCCTTACCACCGGGTCTACGAACTTTTCTACCCGTGGCACTAACAACCACGCCACGACTTACGCGTTGCTTCCACGAATATATAGCTTAAAGAACTTTCCTCAGGCTAATTAACAAAATCTATTTTGGCCCATTACGTGACCTCTAATTAGTGTATAAATATTCCCTTTGGTATGATTGGTATATAGAACTCGAATTTTTGGCAGAGTTTGAAAATTATAAGTTAATATTAAAGGGTATTACGAAGTGAATCATGTGCGTAGCTCCGGAGTCGAAATTTATCCACTTTTCAGCTATTATTCCCTCTTTCCCAAAGAAAAATAATTATTTTTATATATATATACCACTCTATTCACGTTGAAATATCGAAAAATAAATTTTAAAAAATAAAATAAAGTAAATAGAAAAAAAAATTAAAATATAATCCTTTACCAGCACCGAACCCCTTACCACCGGGTCTACGAACTTTTCTTCCCGTGGCACTAACAACCACGCCACGACTTACACGTTGCTTCCACGAATATATAGCTTAAAGAACTTTCCTCATGCTAATTAACAAAATCTATTTTGGCCCATTACGTGCCCTCTAATTAGCGTATAAATATTCCCTTCGGTGTGATTGTTTGGTATATAGAACTCTAATTTTTGGCAGAGTTTGAAAATTATAAGTTAATATTAAAGGGAGTTACGAAGTGAATCATGTGCGTAGCTCCGGAGTCGAAATTTATCCACTTTTCAGCTATTATTCCCTCTTTCCCAAAGAAAAATAATTATTTTTATATATATATATACCACTTTATTCACGTTGAAATATCAAAAAATAAATTTTAAGAAATAAAATAAAGTAAATAGAAGAAAAAAATTAAAATATAATCCTTTACCAGCACCGATCCCGTTACCACCGGGACTACGAACTTTTCAACCCGTGGCTCTAACAACCACGCCGCGACTTACACGTTACTTCCACGAATATATAGCTTAAAGTACTTTCCTCAGGCTAATTAACAAAATCTATTTTGGCCCATTACGTGCCCTCTAATTAGTGTATAAATATTCCCTTTGGTACGATTGTTTGGTATATAGAACTCTAATTTCTGGCAGAGTTTGAAAATTATAAGTTAATATTAAACGGACTTACGGAGTGAGTCATGTGCGTAGCTCCTGAGTCGAAATTTATCCGTTTTTCAGCTATTATTCCCTCTTTCCCAAAGAAAAATAATTATTTTTATATGTATAACACTTTATTCACGCTGAAATATCGAAAAATAAATTTTAAAAAATAAAATAAAGTAAATAGAAAAAAAAAATTAAAATATAATCCTTTACCAGCACCGAACCCCTTACCACCGGGTCTACGAACTTTTCTACCCGTGGCTCTAACAACCACGCCACGACTTACACGTTGCTTCCACGAATATATAGCTTAAAGAACTTTCCTCAGGCTAATTAACAAAATCTATTTTGGCCCGTTACGTGCCCTCTAATTAGTGTATAAATATTCTCTTTGGTACGATTGTTTGGTATATAGAACTCTAATTTCTGGCAGAGTTTGAAAATTATAAGTTAATATTAAAGGTAGTTACGAAGTGAATCATGTGCGTAGCTCCGGAGTCGAAATTTATCCCCTTTTCAGCTATTATTCCCTCCTTCCCAAAGAAAAATAATTATTTTTATACATATATAACACTTTATTCACGCTGAAATATCGAAAAATAAATTTTAAAAAATAAAATAAAGTAAATAGAAAAAAAAAATTAAAATATAATCCTTTACCAGCACCGAACCCCTTACCACCGGGACTACGAACTTTTCTACCCGTGGCTCTAACAACCACGCCACGACTTATTCGTTGCTTCCACGAATATATAGCTTAAAGAACTTTCCTCAGGCTAATTAACAAAATCTATTTTGGCCCATTACGTGCCCTCTAATTAGTGTATAAATATTCCCTTTGGTACGAGCGTTTGGTATATAGAACTCTAATTTTTGGCAGAGTTTAAAAATTATAAGTTAATATTAAACGAACTTACGGAGTGAGTCATGTGCGTAGCTCCGGAGTCGAAATTTATCCGTTTTTCAGCTATTATTCCCTCTTTCCCAAAGAAAAATAATTATTTTTATATATATATAACACTTTATTCACGTTGAAATATCGAATAAATAAATTTTAAAAAATAAAATAAAGTAAATAGAAAAAAAAAGTTTGAATATAATCCGTGACCAGCACAGAACCCCTGACCACCGGGTCTACAACCTTTTTTTCCCGTGGCTCTAACAATCACACCAAGACTTACACGTTGCTGCCACGAATATATAGCTTAAAGAACTATCCTCAGGTTAATCAACAAAATCTATTTTGGCCCATTATGTGCCCTCAAATTAGTGTATAAATATTCCCTTTGGAACGATTTTTTGGTATATAGAACTCTAATTTCTGGCAGAGTTTGAAAATTATAAGTTAATATTAAACGGAGTTACGGAGTGAATCATGTGCGTAATTCCGGAGTCGAAATTTATCCACTTTTCAGCTATTATTCCCTCTTTCCCAAAGAATAATAATTATTTTTATATATATATAACACTTTATTCACGTTCAAATATCGAAAAATAAATTTTAAAAATGAAATAAAGTAAATAGAAAAAAAAATTAAAATATAATACTGCACCAGCACCGAACCCCTTACCCCCGGTCTACGAACTTTTCTACCCGTGGCTAAAACAACCACGCCACGACTTACACGTTGCTTCCACGAATATATAGCTTAAAGAACTATCCTCAGGATAATTAACAAAATCTATTTTGGCCCATTATGTGCCCTTAAATTTGTGTATAAATATTCCCTTTGGAACGATTTTTTGGTATATAGAACTCTAATTTCTGGCAGAGTTTGAAAATTATAAGTTAATATTAAACGGAGTTACGCAGTGAGTCATGTGCGTAGCTCCGGAGTCGAAATTTATCCACTTTCCAGCTATTATTCCCTCTTTCCCAAAGAAAAATAATTATTTTTATATATATATAACACTTTATTCACGTTCAAATATCGAAAAATAAATTTTAAAAAATGAAATAAAGTAAATAGAAAAAAAAAATAAAATATAATCCTTTACCAGCACCGAACCCCTTACAACCGGGTCTACGAACTTTTCTACCCGTGGCTCTAACAACCACGCCACGACTTACGCGTTGCTTCCACGAATATATAGCTTAAAGAATTTTCCTCAGGCTAATTAACAAAATCTATTTTGGCCCATTACGTGCCCTCTAATTAGTGTATAAATATTCCCTTTGGTTTGATTGTTTGGTATATAGAACTCGAATTTTTGGCAGAGTTTGAAAATTATAAGTTAATATTAAAGGGAGTTACGAAGTGAATCATGTGCGTAGCTCCGGAGTCGAAATTTATCCACTTTTCAGCTATTATTCCCTCTTTCCCAAAGAAAAATAATTATTTTTATATGTATAACACTTTATTCACGTTGAAATATCGAAAAATAAATTTTAAAAAATAAAATAAAGTAAATAGAAAAAAAAAATTAAAATATAATCCTTTACCAGCTCCGAACCCCTTACCACCGGGTCTACGAACTTTTCTACCCGTGGCTCTAACAACCACGCCACGACTTACACGTTGCTTCCACGAATATATAGCTTAAAGAACTTTCCTCAGGCTAATTAACAAAATCTATTTTGGCCCGTTACGTGCCCTCTAATTAGTGTATAAATATTCCCTTTGGTACGATTGATTGGTATATAGAACTCTAATTTCTGGCAGAGTTTGAAAATTATAAGTTAATATTAAAGGGAGTTACGAAGTGAATCATGTGCGTAGCTCCGGAGTCGAAATTTATCCACTTTTCAGCTATTATTCCCACTTTCCCAAAGAAAAATATTTATTTTTATATGTATAACACTTTATTCACGTTGAAATATCGAAAAATAAATTTTAAAAAATAAAATAAAGTAAATAGAAAAAAAAAATTTAAATATAATCCTTTACCAGCACCGAACCCCTTACCACCGGGTCTACGAACTTTTCTACCCGTGGCTCTAACAACCACGCCACGACTTATTCGTTGCTTCCACGAATATATAGCTTAAAGAACTTTCCTCAGGCTAATTAACAAAATCTATTTTGGCCCATTACGTGCCCTCTAATTAGTGTATAAATATTCCCTTTGGTACGAGTGTTTGGTATATAGAACTCTAATTTTTGGCAGAGTTTAAAAATTATAAGTTAATTTTAAACGGACTTACGGAGTGAGTCATGTGCGTAGCTCCGGAGTCGAAATTTATCCGTTTTTCAGCTATTATTCCCTCTTTCCCAAAGAAAAATAATTATTTTTATATGTATAACACTTTATTCACGTTGAAATATCGAAAAATAAATTTTAAAAAATAAAATAAAGTAAATAGAAAAAAAAAATTAAAATATAATCCTTTACCAGCACCGAACCCCTTACCACCGGGTCTACGAACTTTTCTACCCGTTGCTCTAACAACCACGCCACGACTTACACGTTGCTTCCACGAATATATAGCTTAAAGAACTTTCCTCAGGCTAATTAACAAAATCTATTTTGGCCCATTACGTGCCCTCTAATTAGTGTATAAATATTCCCTTTGGTACGAGCGTTTGGTATATAGAACTCTAATTTTTGGCAGAGTTTAAAAATTATAAGTTAATATTAAACGAACTTACGGAGTGAGTCATGTGCGTAGCTCCGGAATCGAAATTTATCCTTTTTTCAGCTATTATTCCCTCTTTCCCAAAGAAAAATAATTATTTTTATATATATATAACACTTTATTCACGTTGAAATATCGAAAAATAAATTTTAAAAAATAAAATAAAGTAAATAGAAAAAAAAAAGTTTGAATATAATCCGTGACCAGCACAGAACCCCTGACCACCGGGTCTACAACCTTTTTTTCCCGTGGCTCTAACAACCACACCAAGACTTACACGTTGCTTCCACGAATATATAGCTTAAAGAACTATCCTCAGGTTAATCAACAAAATCTATTTTGGCCCATTATGTGCCCTCAAATTAGTGTATAAATATTCCCTTTGGAACGATTTTTTGGTATATAGAACTCTAATTTCTGGCAGAGTTTGAAAATTATAAGTTAATATTAAACGGAGTTACGGAGTGAGTCATGTGCGTAGCTCCGGAGTCGAAATTTATAAACTTTCCAGCTATTATTCCCTCTTTCCCAAAGAAAAATAATTATTTTTATATATATATACCACTCTATTCACGTTGAAATATCGAAAAATAAATTTTAAAAAATAAAATAAAGTAAATAGAAAAAAAAATTAAAATATAATCCTTTACCAGCAACGAACCCCTTACCACCGGGTCTACGAACTTTTCTTCCCGTGGCACTAACAACCACGCCACGACTTACACGTTGCTTCCACGAATATATAGCTTAAAGAACTTTCCTCATGCTAATTAACAAAATCTATTTTGGCCCATTACGTGCCCTCTAATTAGTGTATAAATATTCCCTTTGGTATGATTGTTTGGTATATAGAACTCTAATTTTTGGCAGAGTTTGAAAATTATAAGTTAATATTAAAGGGAGTTACGAAGTGAATCATGTGCGTAGCTCCGGAGTCGAAATTTATCCACTTTTCAGCTATTATTCCCTCTTTCCCAAAGAAAAATAATTATTTTTATATATATATATACCACTTTATTCACGTTGAAATATCGAAAAATAAATTTTAAGAAATAAAATAAAGTAAATAGAAGAAAAAAATTAAAATATAATCCTTTACCAGCACCGATCCCGTTACCACCGGGACTACGAACTTTTCAACCCGTGGCTCTAACAACCACGCCGCGACTTACACGTTACTTCCACGAATATATAGCTTAAAGAACTTTCCTCAGGCTAATTAACAAAATCTATTTTGGCCCATTACGTGCCCTCTAATTAGTGTATAAATATTCCCTTTGGTACGATTGTTTGGTATATAGAACTCTAATTTCTGGCAGAGTTTGAAAATTATAAGTTAATATTAAACGGACTTACGGAGTGAGTCATGTGCGTAGCTCCGGAGTCGAAATTTTTCCGTTTTTCAGCTATTATTCCCTCTTTCCCAAAGAAAAATAATTATTTTTATATATATATAACACTTTATTCACGTTGAAATATCGAAAAATAAATTTTAAAAAATAAAATAAAGTAAATAGAACAAAAAAAGTTTGAATATAATCCGTGACCAGCACAGAACCCCTGACCCCCGGGTCTACAAATCTTTTTACCCGCGGCTCCTACAACCACACCACGACTTACACGTTGCTTCCACGAATATATAGCTTAAAGAACTATCCTCAGGTTAATTAACAAAATCTATTTTGAATCATTATGTGCCCTCAAATTAGTGTATAAATATTCCCTTTGGAACGATTTTTTGGTATATAGAACTCTAATTTCTGGCAGAGTTTGAAAATTATAAGTTAATATTAAACGGAGTTACGGAGTGAGTCATGTGCGTAGCTCCGGAGTCGAAATTTATAAACTTTCCAGCTATTATTCCCTCTTTCCCAAAGAAAAATAATTGTTTTTATATATATATAACACTTTACTCACGTTGAAATATCGAAAAATAAATTTTAAAAAATAAAATAAAGTAAATAGAAAAAAAAATTAAAATATAATCCTTTACCAGCACCGAACCCCTTACCACCAGGTCTACGAACTTTTATACCCGTGGCTCTAAAGACCACGCCACGACTTACACGTTGCTTCCACGAATATATAGCTTAAAGAACTTTCCTCAGGCTAATTATCAAAATCTATTTTTGCCCATTACGTGCCCTCTAATTAGTGTATAAATATTCCCTTTGGTATGATTGGTATATAGAACTCGAATTTTTGGCAGAGTTTGAAAATTATAAGTTAATATTAAAGGGAGTTACGAAGTGAATCATGTGCGTAGCTCCGGAGTCGAAATTTATCCACTTTTCAGCTATTATTCCCTCTTTCCCAAAGAAAAATAATTATTTTTATATATATATACCACTCTATTCACGTTGAAATATCGAAAAATAAATTTTAAAAAATAAAATAAAGTAAATAGAAAAAAAAATTAAAATATAATCCTTTACCAGCAACGAACCCCTTACCACCGGGTCTACGAACTTTTCTTCCCGTGGCACTAACAACCACGCCACGACTTACACGTTGCTTCCACGAATATATAGCTTAAAGAACTTTCCTCATGCTAATTAACAAAATCTATTTTGGCCCATTACGTGCCCTCTAATTAGTGTATAAATATTCCCTTTGGTATGATTGTTTGGTATATAGAACTCTAATTTTTGGCAGAGTTTGAAAATTATAAGTTAATATTAAAGGGAGTTACGAAGTGAATCATGTGCGTAGCTCCGGAGTCGAAATTTATCCACTTTTCAGCTATTATTCCCTCTTTCCCAAAGAAAAATAATTATTTTTATATATATATATACCACTTTATTCACGTTGAAATATCGAAAAATAAATTTTAAGAAATAAAATAAAGTAAATAGAAGAAAAAAATTAAAATATAATCCTTTACCAGCACCGATCCCGTTACCACCGGGACTACGAACTTTTCAACCCGTGGCTCTAACAACCACGCCGCGACTTACACGTTACTTCCACGAATATATAGCTTAAAGAACTTTCCTCAGGCTAATTAACAAAATCTATTTTGGCCCATTACGTGCCCTCTAATTAGTGTATAAATATTCCCTTTGGTACGATTGTTTGGTATATAGAACTCTAATTTCTGGCAGAGTTTGAAAATTATAAGTTAATATTAAACGGACTTACGGAGTGAGTCATGTGCGTAGCTCCGGAGTCGAAATTTTTCCGTTTTTCAGCTATTATTCCCTCTTTCCCAAAGAAAAATAATTATTTTTATATATATATAACACTTTATTCACGTTGAAATATCGAAAAATAAATTTTAAAAAATAAAATAAAGTAAATAGAACAAAAAAAGTTTGAATATAATCCGTGACCAGCACAGAACCCCTGACCCCCGGGTCTACAAATCTTTTTACCCGCGGCTCCTACAACCACACCACGACTTACACGTTGCTTCCACGAATATATAGCTTAAAGAACTATCCTCAGGTTAATTAACAAAATCTATTTTGAATCATTATGTGCCCTCAAATTAGTGTATAAATATTCCCTTTGGAACGATTTTTTGGTATATAGAACTCTAATTTCTGGCAGAGTTTGAAAATTATAAGTTAATATTAAACGGAGTTACGGAGTGAGTCATGTGCGTAGCTCCGGAGTCGAAATTTATAAACTTTCCAGCTATTATTCCCTCTTTCCCAAAGAAAAATAATTGTTTTTATATATATATAACACTTTACTCACGTTGAAATATCGAAAAATAAATTTTAAAAAATAAAATAAAGTAAATAGAAAAAAAAATTAAAATATAATCCTTTACCAGCACCGAACCCCTTACCACCAGGTCTACGAACTTTTATACCCGTGGCTCTAAAGACCACGCCACGACTTACACGTTGCTTCCACGAATATATAGCTTAAAGAACTTTCCTCAGGCTAATTATCAAAATCTATTTTTGCCCATTACGTGCCCTCTAATTAGTGTATAAATATTCCCTTTGGTATGATTGGTATATAGAACTCGAATTTTTGGCAGAGTTTGAAAATTATAAGTTAATATTAAAGGGAGTTACGAAGTGAATCATGTGCGTAGCTCCGGAGTCGAAATTTATCCACTTTTCAGCTATTATTCCCTCTTTCCCAAAGAAAAATAATTATTTTTATATATATATACCACTCTATTCACGTTGAAATATCGAAAAATAAATTTTAAAAAATAAAATAAAGTAAATAGAAAAAAAAATTAAAATATAATCCTTTACCAGCACCGAACCCCTTACCACCGGGTCTACGAACTTTTCTTCCCGTGGCACTAACAACCACGCCACGACTTACACGTTGCTTCCACGAATATATAGCTTAAAGAACTTTCCTCATGCTAATTAACAAAATCTATTTTGGCCCATTACGTGCCCTCTAATTAGTGTATAAATATTCCCTTTGGTATGATTGTTTGGTATGTAGAACTCTAATTTTTGGCAGAGTTTGAAAATTATAAGTTAATATTAAAGGGAGTTACGAAGTGAATCATGTGCGTAGCTCCGGAGTCGAAATTTATCCACTTTTCAGCTATTATTCCCTCTTTCCCAAGGAAAAATAATTATTTTTATATATATATATACCACTTTATTCACGTTGAAATATCGAAAAATAAATTTTAAAAAATAAAATAAAGTAAATAGAAAAAAAAATTAAAATATAATCCTTTACCAGCACCGAACCCCTTACCACCGGGTCTACGAACTTTTCTACCCGTTGCTCTAACAACCACGCCACGACTTACACGTTGCTTCCACGAATATATAGCTTAAAGAACTTTCCTCAGGCTAATTAACAAAATCTATTTTGGCCCATTACGTGCCCTCTAATTAGTGTATAAATATTCCCTTTGGTACGAGCGTTTGGTATATAGAACTCTAATTTTTGGCAGAGTTTAAAAATTATAAGTTAATATTAAACGAACTTACGGAGTGAGTCATGTGCGTAGCTCCGGAGTCGAAATTTATCCGTTTTTCAGCTATTATTCCCTCTTTCCCAAAGAAAAATAATTATTTTTATATATATATAACACTTTATTCACGTTGAAATATCGAATAAATAAATTTTAAAAAATAAAATAAAGTAAATAGAAAAAAAAAAGTTTGAATATAATCCGTGACCAGCACAGAACCCCTGACCACCGGGTCTACAACCTTTTTTTCCCGTGGCTCTAACAACCACACCAAGACTTACACGTTGCTGCCACGAATATATAGCTTAAAGAACTATCCTCAGGTTAATCAACAAAATCTATTTTGGCCCATTATGTGCCCTCAAATTAGTGTATAAATATTCCCTTTGGAACGATTTTTTGGTATATAGAACTCTAATTTCTGGCAGAGTTTGAAAATTATAAGTTAATATTAAACGGAGTTACGGAGTGAATCATGTGCGTAATTCCGGAGTCGAAATTTATCCACTTTTCAGCTATTATTCCCTCTTTCCCAAAGAATAATAATTATTTTTATATATATATAACACTTTATTCACGTTCAAATATCGAAAAATAAATTTTAAAAATGAAATAAAGTAAATAGAAAAAAAAATTAAAATATAATACTTCACCAGCACCGAACCCCTTACCCCCGGTCTACGAACTTTTCTACCCGTGGCTAAAACAACCACTTCCACGTTGCTTCCACGAATATATAGCTTAAAGAACTATCCTCAGGATAATTAACAAAATCTATTTTGGCCCATTATGTGCCCTCAAATTAGTGTATAAATATTCCCTTTGGAACGATTTTTTGGTATATAGAACTCTAATTTCTGGCAGAGTTTGAAAATTATAAGTTAATATTAAACGGACTTACGGAGTGAGTCATGTGCGTAGCTCCGGAGTCGAAATTTATCCGTTTTTCAGCTATTATTCCCTCTTTCCCAAAGAAAAATAATTATTTTTATATATATATAACACTTTATTCACGTTGAAATATCGAAAAATAAATTTTAAAAAATAAAATAAAGTAAATAGAAGAAAAAAATTAAAATATAATCCTTTACCAGCACCGAACCCCTTACCACCGGGTCTACGAACTTTTCTACCCGTGGCACTAACAACCACGCCACGACTTACGCGTTGCTTCCACGAATATATAGCTTAAAGAACTTTCCTCAGGCTAATTAACAAAATATATTTTGGCCCATTACGTGACCTCTAATTAGTGTATAAATATTCCCTTTGGTATGATTGGTATATAGAACTCGAATTTTTGGCAGAGTTTGAAAATTATAAGTTAATATTAAAGGGTATTACGAAGTGAATCATGTGCGTAGCTCCGGAGTCGAAATTTATCCACTTTTCAGCTATTATTCCCTCTTTCCCAAAGAAAAATAATTATTTTTATATATATATACCACTCTATTCACGTTGAAATATCGAAAAATAAATTTTAAAAAATAAAATAAAGTAAATAGAAAAAAAAATTAAAATATAATCCTTTACCAGCACCGAACCCCTTACCACCGGGTCTACGAACTTTTCTTCCCGTGGCACTAACAACCACGCCACGACTTACACGTTGCTTCCACGAATATATAGCTTAAAGAACTTTCCTCATGCTAATTAACAAAATCTATTTTGGCCCATTACGTGCCCTCTAATTAGTGTATAAATATTCCCTTCGGTATGATTGTTTGGTATATAGAACTCTAATTTTTGGCAGAGTTTGAAAATTATAAGTTAATATTAAAGGGAGTTACGAAGTGAATCATGTGCGTAGCTCCGGAGTCGAAATTTATCCACTTTTCAGCTATTATTCCCTCTTTCCCAAAGAAAAATAATTATTTTTATATATATATATACCACTTTATTCACGTTGAAATATCGAAAAATAAATTTTAAAAAATAAAATAAAGTAAATAGAAAAAAATATTAAAATATAATCCTTTACCAGCACCGAACCCCTTACCACCGGGTCTACAACCTTTTTTTCCCGTGGCTCTAACAACCACACCAAGACTTACACGTTGCTGCCACGAATATATAGCTTAAAGAACTATCCTCAGGTTAATTAACAAAATCTATTTTGGCCCATTATGTGCCCTCAAATTAGTGTATAAATATTCCCTTTGGAACGATTGTTTGGTATATAGTTCTCTAATTTCTGGCAGAGTTTGAAAATTATAAGTTAATATTAAACGGACTTACGGAGTGAGTCATGTGCGTAGCTCCGGAGTCGAAATTTATCCGTTTTTCAGCTATTATTCCCTCTTTCCCAAAGAAAAATAATTATTTTTATATATATATATATAACACTTTATTCACGTTGAAATATCGAAAAATAAATTTTAAAAAATAAAATAAAGTAAATAGAAGAAAAAAAATTAAAATAAAATCCTTTACCAGCACCGAACCCCTTACCACCGGGTCTACGAATTTTTCTACCCGTGGTTCTAACAACCACGCCACGACTTACACGTTGCTTCCACGAATATATAGCTTAAAGAACTTTCCTCAGGCTAATTAACAAAATCTATTTTGGCCCATTACGTGCCCTCTAATTAGTGTATAAATATTCCCTTTGGTACGAGTGTTTGGTATATAGAACTCTAATTTTTGGCAGAGTTTAAAAATTATAAGTTAATATTAAACGAACTTACGGAGTGAGTCATGTGCGTAGCTCCGGAGTCGAAATTTATCCGTTTTTCAGCTATTATTCCCTCTTTCCCAAAGAAAAATAATTATTTTTATATATATATAACACTTTATTCACGTTGAAATATCGAATAAATAAATTTTAAAAAATAAAATAAAGTAAATAGAAAAAAAAAGTTTGAATATAATCCGTGACCAGCACAGAACCCCTGACCACCGGGTCTACAACCTTTTTTTCCCGTGGCTCTAACAACCACACCAAGACTTACACGTTGCTGCCACGAATATATAGCTTAAAGAACTATCCTCAGGTTAATCAACAAAATCTATTTTGGCCCATTATGTGCCCTCAAATTAGTGTATAAATATTCCCTTTGGAACGATTTTTTGGTATATAGAACTCTAATTTCTGGCAGAGATTGAAAATTATAAGTTAATATTAAACGGAGTTACGGAGTGAATCATGTGCGTAATTCCGGAGTCGAAATTTATCCACTTTTCAGCTATTATTCCCTCTTTCCCAAAGAATAATAATTATTTTTATATATATATAACACTTTATTCACGTTCAAATATCGAAAAATAAATTTTAAAAATGAAATAAAGTAAATAGAAAAAAAAATTAAAATATAATACTTCACCAGCACCGAACCCCTTACCCCCGGTCTACGAACTTTTCTACCCGTGGCTAAAACAACCACGCCACGACTTACACGTTGCTTCCACGAATATATAGCTTAAAGAACTATCCTCAGGATAATTAACAAAATCTATTTTGGCCCATTATGTGCCCTCAAATTAGTGTATAAATATTCCCTTTGGAACGATTTTTTGGTATATAGAACTCTAATTTCTGGCAGAGTTTGAAAATTATAAGTTAATATTAAACGGACTTACGGAGTGAGTCATGTGCGTAGCTCCGGAGTCGAAATTTATCCGTTTTTCAGCTATTATTCCCTCTTTCCCAAAGAAAAATAATTATTTTTATATATATATACCACTCTATTCACGTTGAAATATCGAAAAATAAATTTTAAAAAATAAAATAAAGTAAATAGAAAAAAAAATTAAAATATAATCCTTTACCAGCACCGAACCCCTTACCACCGGGTCTACGAACTTTTCTTCCCGTGGCACTAACAACCACGCCACGACTTACACGTTGCTTCCACGAATATATAGCTTAAAGAACTTTCCTCATGCTAATTAACAAAATCTATTTTGGCCCATTACGTGCCCTCTAATTAGTGTATAAATATTCCCTTCGGTATGATTGTTTGGTTTATAGAACTCTAATTTTTGGCAGAGTTTGAAAATTATAAGTTAATATTAAAGGGAGTTACGAAGTGAATCATGTGCGTAGCTCCGGAGTCGAAATTTATCCACTTTTCAGCTATTATTCCCTCTTTCCCAAGGAAAAATAATTATTTTTATACATATATAACACTTTATTCACGTTGAAATATCGAAAAATAAATTTTAAAAAATAAAATAAAGTAAATAGAAAAAAAAAATTAAAATATAATCCTTTACCAGCACCGAACCCCTTACCACCGGGACTACGAACTTTTCTACCCGTGGCTCTAACAACCACGCCACGACTTATTCGTTGCTTCCACGAATATATAGCTTAAAGAACTTTCCTCAGGCTAATTAACAAAATCTATTTTGGCCCATTACGTGCCCTCTAATTAGTGTATAAATATTCCCTTTGGTACGAGTGTTTGGTATATAGAACTCTAATTTTTGGCAGAGTTTAAAAATTATAAGTTAATATTAAACGGACTTACGGAACGAGTCATGTGCGTAGCTCCGGAGTCGAAATTTATCCGTTTTTCAGCTATTATTCCCTCTTTCCCAAAGAAAAATAATTATTTTTATATATATATATAACACTTTATTCACGTTGAAATATCGAAAAATAAATTTTAAAAAATAAAATAAAGTAAATAGAATAAAAAAAATTAAAATAAAATCCTTTACCAGCACCGAACCCCTTACCACCGGGTCTACGAATTTTTCTACCCGTGGTTCTAACAACCACGCCACGACTTACACGTTGCTTCCACGAATATATAGCTTAAAGAACTTTCCTCAGGCTAATTAACAAAATCTATTTTGGCCCATTACGTGCCCTCTAATTAGTGTATAAATATTCCCTTTGGTACGAGTGTTTGGTATATAGAACTCTAATTTTTGGCAGAGTTTAAAAATTATAAGTTAATATTAAACGAACTTACGGAGTGAGTCATGTGCGTAGCTCCGGAGTCGAAATTTATCCGTTTTTCAGCTATTATTCCCTCTTTCCCAAAGAAAAATAATTATTTTTATATATATATAACACTTTATTCACGTTGAAATATCGAATAAAAAAATTTTAAAAAATAAAATAAAGTAAATAGAAAAAAAAAAGTTTGAATATAATCCGTGACCAGCACAGAACCCCTGACCACCGGGTCTACAACCTTTTTTTCCCGTGGCTCTAACAACCACACCAAGACTTACACGTTGCTGCCACGAATATATAGCTTAAAGAACTATCCTCAGGTTAATCAACAAAATCTATTTTGGCCCATTATGTGCCCTCAAATTAGTGTATAAATATTCCCTTTGGAACGATTTTTTGGTATATAGAACTCTAATTTCTGGCAGAGTTTGAAAATTATAAGTTAATATTAAACGGAGTTACGGAGTGAATCATGTGCGTAATTCCGGAGTCGAAATTTATCCACTTTTCAGCTATTATTCCCTCTTTCCCAAAGAAAAATAATTATTTTTATATATATATAACACTTTATTCACGTTGAAATATCGAAAAATAAATTTTAAAAAATAAAATAAAGTAAATAGAAGAAAAAAATTAAAATATAATCCTTTACCAGCACCGAACCCCTTACCACCGGGTCTACGAACTTTTCTACCCGTGGCACTAACAACCACGCCACGACTTACGCGTTGCTTCCACGAATATATAGCTTAAAGAACTTTCCTCAGGCTAATTAACAAAATCTATTTTGGCCCATTACGTGCCCTCTAATTAGTGTATAAATATTCCCTTTGGTACGATTGTTTGGTATATAGAACTCTAATTTCTGGCAGAGTTTGAAAATTATAAGTTAATATTAAACGGACTTACGGAGTGAGTCATGTGCGTAGCTCCAGAGTCGAAATTTATCCGTTTTTCAGCTATTATTCCCTCTTTCCCAAAGAAAAATAATTATTTTTATATGTATAACACTTTATTCACGTTGAAATATCGAAAAATAAATTTTAAAAAATAAAATAAAGTAAATAGAAAAAAAAAAGTTTGAATATAATCCGTGACCAGCACAGAACCCCTGACCACCGGGTCTACAAACTTTTTTACCCGTGGCTCCTACAACCACACCACGACTTACACGTTGCTTCCCCGAATATATAGCTTAAAGAACTATCCTCAGGTTAATTAACAAAATCTATTTTGGCCCATTATGTGCCCTCAAATTAGTGTATAAATATTCCCTTTGGAACGATTGTTTGGTATATAGTTCTCTAATTTCTGGCAGAGTTTGAAAATTATAAGTTAATATTAAACGGACTTACGGAGTGAGTCATGTGCGTAGCTCCGGAGTCGAAATTTATCCGTTTTTCAGCTATTATTCCCTCTTTCCCAAAGAAAAATAATTATTTTTATATATATATATAACACTTTATTCACGTTGAAATATCGAAAAATAAATTTTAAAAAATAAAATAAAGTAAATAGAAGAAAAAAAATTAAAATAAAATCCTTTACCAGCACCGAACCCCTTACCACCGGGTCTACGAATTTTTCTACCCGTGGTTCTAACAACCACGCCACGACTTACACGTTGCTTCCACGAATATATAGCTTAAAGAACTTTCCTCAGGCTAATTAACAAAATCTATTTTGGCCCATTACGTGCCCTCTAATTAGTGTATAAATATTCCCTTTGGTACGAGTGTTTGGTATATAGAACTCTAATTTTTGGCAGAGTTTAAAAATTATAAGTTATGGTACTGAATGTTCTCGAGCCAATCATGGCTACCTCTCGGGGAAAATTTGTGGTGCTGTGTGGGGATCTGAACGCGAAATCCATTGTCTGGGGCCCCAAGAGAGATGCCAGAGGAGATGCTGTCGTGGAGTTTCTGCAAAAACACGACTTGGATATTGTTAATAGTCCAGACTCTCCCCCTACTTTCAATTCAGTACTCGGGCAGAGCTGGATAGACATTATTGCCACCAACTGCAATAGTATTGGTAATTTTGAGGTCCACGACGGCGTCTCATGCTCTGACCATGAATTAATCACCGCAATAATTGATACCAGTTGTCAACAGAGCAATGTAAACAGACAACATCACACTATTAAATATAATAGCATTAATTGGTTGAAATTGAGACCAAAGCTCTATGAAATTACTCAAAAAAATAATTTTGATAAGCTAAACGACTCAACAACAATTGATCAATTTATTGACAAAGTAAGCAATGAAATTATTGCGGCCTGCCAAGAGTCGCGAATTCGAAAACCAATCTTAATCAAAAAGCATTGTTCCTGGTGGACACCAGTTCTGGGACTCCATAGAAAACAAACTAGGGCCTTACGGAGGAGATTTCAAAGAGAGGAAAATCCCGAGACTAGACAACAGTTCATGATTAAATTTAAAGCTTCCCTTGCTAAATACAAGAAACTTATCAGAAAAGCAAAGGCAGAAAACTTGAGAAATTATATTAACAACCTCCCAACGGAAAATGCCTTTTCCAACCCGTATAAAATAGCTAAGGGCACTTTGAATGAGAAACTAATCATAAATCCAATCCTTATTAATGGAAATGCAGCGGAGTCCCTCCAGGAATCAGTTCGGGGAATCATGCAGCACCACTTCCCGGAGACGAATTGTGAAAAAATTGATATTGTGAGAAGAAATGTAAGTGAGCCAAATTTTACTGTAAGTGAGCTGGAGCTGGTTATCAACGGTTTTAAAACAGACAAGGCGCCGGGCCCTGATGGTATACCAAACGAAATTTTTAAAGATATTTATTTTACAAATAGAAATTGGTTGCTAACTCTTTTTAACATTTGTTTTATGAACTGCTATTTTCCAAGACCATGGAAGATTGCCAGAGTCGCCCTGATACCTAAATCAAACAGAAATTTAAACTTGCCAAACAATTACCGTCCAATCTCGCTCCTAGCCGTCTGGGGAAAAATATTAGATAAAATGCTTACAAAAAGATTAACATATCATCTTGAGAAAAGAAACCTCATCAATGACAATCAATATGGCTTCAGGGCTGGGAGGGGAACGGACGAGGCGCTTAAAAAAGTTGTTGATATCATCTGTGAAAAGAAATCAGAGAATAAGCATACCATTGGGGTGGCTCTGGACATCGAGAATGCGTTCAACCGTGCAGATTGGACAATCCTGAAGAACGCAATAAACAAATTGGCATTGCCCGACAATTTGGCCGGTTGTGTCTTTAGCTTCCTAAAGGATAGAAAGGCTAAATTTTTAGGAGATAACGGCGATACTCTAGTAGAAAGTAACTTAAACATTGGTGTACCACAGGGTTCGTCGCTTGGACCCATTTTGTGGTTGATCTTGGTTAATGACATTTTTAATTTAGTTCGTAATATAAATTTTAGCCAATTTATTGATTTTAACCATGATGATTTCAATATCATTGCATTTGCAGATGATATTTTACTGTTGGTAAGTGGTCCAATTTTCTATAAATTTGATAAACTGGCGACTCATATTCTATCCCACATGTCAGACTGGGCCGAGAACAACAAATTAAATTTTTCGAAAGAAAAAACTCAACTTATTACATTTCCAAAAAATAAAAAAAAGATGGGAAGACTCCCCTGTATTAAATTTAGACCGGATGATACGAACAATATTAAAAATGTAAGTACGATGAGATACTTAGGGGTAACCCTCGATCCAGGTCTGACATGGATTCCACACTTAAATGATATTAGAGACAGAATTACAGGTCTTAATCAGGGAATTAGGAGAGTCGCCAGAGTTACATGAGGTCTCAGACCACAATTGTTGAAACGCATATATCTCCAGGCAAGTGAAAGAATTATACTTTACGCCGCCAGTGTCTGGTACAGAAATACTAGGAGAATTAACGAAAAATTAAACAGTATCCAGCGAATACCACTCTTAACCATCACGAAGGCCTATGCTACAACGAGCACAGAGGCAATCCAGATACTGGCGGGTGTTATGCCAATTGGTTTGAAAATCGTGGAGGACATCTTTTGCAAAAGGGTGAAGTGGGGCTGGAGACTCGAGGACATAAATTATACTCTACCAATTGATCTTGATCATAACATAGATTTCGAGAAACCAGCCCTAGGGCATCCTTCAGATTACATTGCTTTGCCCTGGGGATATAGCAGCCCTAAAGATCAGGGAGTGGAGATCTACACTGATGGCTCTCGGATGGAGGCAGATTATCCGAATAAATTCAGGACTTCACACGCAATGATAGTTAAGAACAACGGTATCACGATTTTCAAAGCCTCCACCAGAGTCATTGATAACACCAACATATTTATTGCAGAGCTTTTGGCAATCAAGTCTGCCCTGATATGGCTACGTCAACATGATATTACACATGCAACGATTTTTTCAGACTCACTATCATCCCTCCAGGCCCTGGCTGACCCAGAACCCAGTTCCAAACTCATAGAAGAGATCAAAAAAATTTGGAATAAGAACACTATTTTGAACTGGGTAAAAGCACATGTGGGGATCCAGGGCAATGAGGAGGCAGACAGGGCAGCAAAGGAAGCCATTGGTTCTGACAGTGTGGATCTCCAGGTTCTGAAGACCCCCAAACAAGCTAAAACCGAAATCAAACAATATTTAATGGCAAGGTGGAAAACCAATTGGGAAAATTCTGAGAAAGGCAGGCATACATTTAAATTCATTAAGACCCCGTCAACTACAAGGTTGCAAACTAATTTCTATTTTAACCAATTTCTAACGGGGCACGGAGTGTTCGGAGTACACCAAAACAAATTTTTTAATAAATCAGATACTTGCTCTAACTGTAACCAAAGACAAACCATAGAGCATCTTTTATATTATTGTGATCGGTACCGAACACTCCGAAAAAATTATTTCTTCCAAAAAACAGACCAACAAATTTTTGCAGACAAGGTTTGTAGAGAAATTATCAAGATTATCATTAAAACTACTCTTGAGGAACAAATGGAATTAATAAACAAAATTGACAATAACTAAAATTTTAACCTGCTTAATCTAACCACCTTGCCAAAACTTTTTTTTGGACCACATTGACATTTCAGTGTTTTAATTTGACTTTTAACTTGACTTTGCATTTTATACATGCTTTAGGTTTGTTTACAACCTTTGGATTTTAATACATTTGGTATTTTACATTGCGATTGTATTTTATACATGGTTTTTAGATTGTTATACACCCCTTTTAACTCTTACCTTTTAGTATCTATTGGTATTTTGTCCTCTGTTTTTTTGTACTTTAATTGAATTTACTCTGCTTTACTTGTTGTTCTTCATTTTAACTACCTGTTACTACTTCACCCTCACTATTTTGGTTCCACCAGCAGGATTCAAGCTGGCTTGATTGGCTGGATCCTTTCAATGCCCTATTGGCAAGTGTATACATCTGTGATTTTGTCTTAGTTTTAACTTTTCAATTTTAGCACTATATTCATTTATGTCATTTTATCCTTTCACCTATTGGCGGTTTTATGAGCTGTATTTACGGCGGTTTTTGGTGAATTGTTAGATTTTTTGTCTTGTATTAAGGGTTCCACCAGCTCTGGCTCACAGCTCACTCAGTTTTTACTGGTTGTCTCAGGGTTCACAATTTTTGTATTATATATATATATATAATTTTTGTATTCTATTTATATAAGGGTTAATAAGTTTTGTATTGTATATATACATATAATTTTTGTATTTTATTTATATAAGGGTCTGTTGACCTTTTAAATGATTCATTGTATTTGGCGTATGGGCCTATTGGCCTAGGCCGCTGTATATATATTAAATAAGTTAATATTAAACGGACTTACGGAGTGAGTCATGTGCGTAGCTCCGGAGTCGAAATTTATCCGTTTTTCAGCTATTATTCCCTCTTTCCCAAAGAAAAATAATTATTTTTATATGTATAACACTTTATTCACGTTGAAATATCGAAAAATAAATTTTAAAAAATAAAATAAAGTAAATAGAAAAAAAAAATTAAAATATAATCCTTTACCAGCACCGAACCCCTTACCACCGGGTCTACGAACTGTTCTACCCGTGGCTCTAACAACCACGCCACGACTTACACGTTGCTTCCACGAATATATAGCTTAAAGAACTTTCCTCAGGCTAATTAACAAAATCTATTTTGGCCCATTACGTGCCCTCTAATTAGTGTATAAATATTCCCTTTGGTACGATTGTTTGGTATATAGAACTCTAATTTTTGGCAGAGTTTGAAAATTATAAGTTAATATTAAACAGACTTACGGAGTGAGTCATGTGCGATGCTCCGGAGTCGAAATTTATCCGTTTTTCAGCTATTATTCCCTCTTTCCCAAAGAAAAATAATTATTTTTATATATATATAACACTTTATTCACGTTGAAATATCGAATAAAAAAATTTTAAAAAATAAAATAAAGTAAATAGAAAAAAAAAGTTTGAATATAATCCGTGACCAGCACAGAACCCCTGACCACCGGGTCTACAACCTTTTTTTCCCGTGGCTCTAACAACCACACCAAGACTTACACGTTGCTGCCACGAATATATAGCTTAAAGAACTATCCTCAGGTTAATCAACAAAATCTATTTTGGCCCATTATGTGCCCTCAAATTAGTGTATAAATATTCCCTTTGGAACGATTTTTTGGTATATAGAACTCTAATTTCTGGCAGAGTTTGAAAATTATAAGTTAATATTAAACGGAGTTACGGAGTGAATCATGTGCGTAATTCCGGAGTCGAAATTTATCCACTTTTCAGCTATTATTCCCTCTTTCCCAAAGAATAATAATTATTTTTATATATATATAACACTTTATTCACGTTCAAATATCGAAAAATAAATTTTAAAAATGAAATAAAGTAAATAGAAAAAAAAATTAAAATATAATACTTCACCAGCACCGAACCCCTTACCCCCGGTCTACGAACTTTTCTACCCGTGGCTAAAACAACCACGCCACGACTTACACGTTGCTTCCACGAATATATAGCTTAAAGAACTATCCTCAGGATAATTAACAAAATCTATTTTGGCCCATTATGTGCCCTCAAATTAGTGTATAAATATTCCCTTTGGAACGATTTTTTGGTATATAGAACTCTAATTTCTGGCAGAGTTTGAAAATTATAAGTTAATATTAAACGGACTTACGGAGTGAGTCATGTGCGTAGCTCCGGAGTCGAAATTTATCCGTTTTTCAGCTATTATTCCCTCTTTCCCAAAGAAAAATAATTATTTTTATATATATATACCACTCTATTCACGTTGAAATATCGAAAAATAAATTTTAAAAAATAAAATAAAGTAAATAGAAAAAAAAATTAAAATATAATCCTTTACCAGCACCGAACCCCTTACCACCGGGTCTACGAACTTTTCTTCCCGTGGCACTAACAACCACGCCACGACTTACACGTTGCTTCCACGAATATATAGCTTAAAGAACTTTCCTCATGCTAATTAACAAAATCTATTTTGGCCCATTACGTGCCCTCTAATTAGTGTATAAATATTCCCTTCGGTATGATTGTTTGGTATATAGAACTCTAATTTTTGGCAGAGTTTGAAAATTATAAGTTAATATTAAAGGGAGTTACGAAGTGAATCATGTGCGTAGCTCCGGAGTCGAAATTTATCCACTTTTCAGCTATTATTCCCTCTTTCCCAAAGAAAAATAATTATTTTTATACATATATAACACTTTATTCACGTTGAAATATCGAAAAATAAATTTTAAAAAATAAAATAAAGTAAATAGAAAAAAAAAATTAAAATATAATCCTTTACCAGCACCGAACCCCTTACCACCGGGACTACGAACTTTTCTACCCGTGGCTCTAACAACCACGCCACGACTTATTCGTTGCTTCCACGAATATATAGCTTAAAGAACTTTCCTCAGGCTAATTAACAAAATCTATTTTGGCCCATTACGTGCCCTCTAATTAGTGTATAAATATTCCCTTTGGTACGAGTGTTTGGTATATAGAACTCTAATTTTTGGCAGAGTTTAAAAATTATAAGTTAATATTAAACGGACTTACGGAACGAGTCATGTGCGTAGCTCCGGAGTCGAAATTTATCCGTTTTTCAGCTATTATTCCCTCTTTCCCAAAGAAAAATAATTATTTTTATATGTATAACACTTTATTCACGTTGAAATATCGAAAAATAAATTTTAAAAAATAAAATAAAGTAAATAGAAAAAAAAATTAAAATATAATCCTTTACCAGCACCGAACCCCTTACCACCGGGTCTACGAGCTTTTCTACCCGTTGCTCTAACAACCACGCCACGACTTACACGTTGCTTCCACGAATATATAGCTTAAAGAACTTTCCTCAGGCTAATTAACAAAATCTATTTTGGCCCATTACGTGCCCTCTAATTAGTGTATAAATATTCCCTTTGGTACGAGCGTTTGGTATATAGAACTCTAATTTTTGGCAGAGTTTAAAAATTATAAGTTAATATTAAACGAACTTACGGAGTGAGTCATGTGCGTAGCTCCGGAGTCGAAATTTATCCGTTTTTCAGCTATTATTCCCTCTTTCCCAAAGAAAAATAATTATTTTTATATATATATAACACTTTATTCACGTTGAAATATCGAAAAATAAATTTTAAAAAATAAAATAAAGTAAATAGAAAAAAAAAAGTTTGAATATAATCCGTGACCAGCACAGAACCCCTGACCACCGGGTCTACAACCTTTTTTTCCCGTGGCTCTAACAACCACACCAAGACTTACACGTTGCTGCCACGAATATATAGCTTAAAGAACTATCCTCAGGTTAATCAACAAAATGTATTTTGGCCCATTATGTGCCCTCAAATTAGTGTATAAATATTCCCTTTGGAACGATTTTTTGGTATATAGAACTCTAATTTCTGGCAGAGTTTGAAAATTATAAGTTAATATTAAACGGAGTTACGGAGTGAATCATGTGCGTAATTCCGGAGTCGAAATTTATCCATTTTTCAGCTATTATTCCCTCTTTCCCAAAGAAAAATAATTATTTTTATATATATATAACACTTTATTCACGTTGAAATATCGAAAAATAAATTTTAAAAAATAAAATAAAGTAAATAGAAGAAAAAAATTAAAATATAATCCTTTACCAGCACCGAACCCCTTACCACCGGGTCTACGAACTTTTCTACCCGTGGCACTAACAACCACGCCACGACTTACGCGTTGCTTCCACGAATATATAGCTTAAAGAACTTTCCTCAGGCTAATTAACAAAATCTATTTTGGCCCATTACGTGCCCTCTAATTAGTGTATAAATATTCCCTTTGGTACGATTGTTTGGTATATAGAACTCTAATTTCTGGCAGAGTTTGAAAATTATAAGTTAATATTAAACGGACTTACGGAGTGAGTCATGTGCGTAGCTCCAGAGTCGAAATTTATCCGTTTTTCAGCTATTATTCCCTCTTTCCCAAAGAAAAATAATTATTTTTATATGTATAACACTTTATTCACGTTGAAATATCGAAAAATAAATTTTAAAAAATAAAATAAAGTAAATAGAAAAAAAAAAGTTTGAATATAATCCGTGACCAGCACAGAACCCCTGACCACCGGGTCTACAAACTTTTTTACCCGTGGCTCCTACAACCACACCACGACTTACACGTTGCTTCCCCGAATATATAGCTTAAAGAACTATCCTCAGGTTAATTAACAAAATCTATTTTGGCCCATTATGTGCCCTCAAATTAGTGTATAAATATTCCCTTTGGAACGATTGTTTGGTATATAGTTCTCTAATTTCTGGCAGAGTTTGAAAATTATAAGTTAATATTAAACGGACTTACGGAGTGAGTCATGTGCGTAGCTCCGGAGTCGAAATTTATCCGTTTTTCAGCTATTATTCCCTCTTTCCCAAAGAAAAATAATTATTTTTATATATATATATAACACTTTATTCACGTTGAAATATCGAAAAATAAATTTTAAAAAATAAAATAAAGTAAATAGAAGAAAAAAAATTAAAATAAAATCCTTTACCAGCACCGAACCCCTTACCACCGGGTCTACGAATTTTTCTACCCGTGGTTCTAACAACCACGCCACGACTTACACGTTGCTTCCACGAATATATAGCTTAAAGAACTTTCCTCAGGCTAATTAACAAAATCTATTTTGGCCCATTACGTGCCCTCTAATTAGTGTATAAATATTCCCTTTGGTACGAGTGTTTGGTATATAGAACTCTAATTTTTGGCAGAGTTTAAAAATTATAAGTTATGGTACTGAATGTTCTCGAGCCAATCATGGCTACCTCTCGGGGAAAATTTGTGGTGCTGTGTGGGGATCTGAACGCGAAATCCATTGTCTGGGGCCCCAAGAGAGATGCCAGAGGAGATGCTGTCGTGGAGTTTCTGCAAAAACACGACTTGGATATTGTTAATAGTCCAGACTCTCCCCCTACTTTCAATTCAGTACTCGGGCAGAGCTGGATAGACATTATTGCCACCAACTGCAATAGTATTGGTAATTTTGAGGTCCACGACGGCGTCTCATGCTCTGACCATGAATTAATCACCGCAATAATTGATACCAGTTGTCAACAGAGCAATGTAAACAGACAACATCACACTATTAAATATAATAGCATTAATTGGTTGAAATTGAGACCAAAGCTCTATGAAATTACTCAAAAAAATAATTTTGATAAGCTAAACGACTCAACAACAATTGATCAATTTATTGACAAAGTAAGCAATGAAATTATTGCGGCCTGCCAAGAGTCGCGAATTCGAAAACCAATCTTAATCAAAAAGCATTGTTCCTGGTGGACACCAGTTCTGGGACTCCATAGAAAACAAACTAGGGCCTTACGGAGGAGATTTCAAAGAGAGGAAAATCCCGAGACTAGACAACAGTTCATGATTAAATTTAAAGCTTCCCTTGCTAAATACAAGAAACTTATCAGAAAAGCAAAGGCAGAAAACTTGAGAAATTATATTAACAACCTCCCAACGGAAAATGCCTTTTCCAACCCGTATAAAATAGCTAAGGGCACTTTGAATGAGAAACTAATCATAAATCCAATCCTTATTAATGGAAATGCAGCGGAGTCCCTCCAGGAATCAGTTCGGGGAATCATGCAGCACCACTTCCCGGAGACGAATTGTGAAAAAATTGATATTGTGAGAAGAAATGTAAGTGAGCCAAATTTTACTGTAAGTGAGCTGGAGCTGGTTATCAACGGTTTTAAAACAGACAAGGCGCCGGGCCCTGATGGTATACCAAACGAAATTTTTAAAGATATTTATTTTACAAATAGAAATTGGTTGCTAACTCTTTTTAACATTTGTTTTATGAACTGCTATTTTCCAAGACCATGGAAGATTGCCAGAGTCGCCCTGATACCTAAATCAAACAGAAATTTAAACTTGCCAAACAATTACCGTCCAATCTCGCTCCTAGCCGTCTGGGGAAAAATATTAGATAAAATGCTTACAAAAAGATTAACATATCATCTTGAGAAAAGAAACCTCATCAATGACAATCAATATGGCTTCAGGGCTGGGAGGGGAACGGACGAGGCGCTTAAAAAAGTTGTTGATATCATCTGTGAAAAGAAATCAGAGAATAAGCATACCATTGGGGTGGCTCTGGACATCGAGAATGCGTTCAACCGTGCAGATTGGACAATCCTGAAGAACGCAATAAACAAATTGGCATTGCCCGACAATTTGGCCGGTTGTGTCTTTAGCTTCCTAAAGGATAGAAAGGCTAAATTTTTAGGAGATAACGGCGATACTCTAGTAGAAAGTAACTTAAACATTGGTGTACCACAGGGTTCGTCGCTTGGACCCATTTTGTGGTTGATCTTGGTTAATGACATTTTTAATTTAGTTCGTAATATAAATTTTAGCCAATTTATTGATTTTAACCATGATGATTTCAATATCATTGCATTTGCAGATGATATTTTACTGTTGGTAAGTGGTCCAATTTTCTATAAATTTGATAAACTGGCGACTCATATTCTATCCCACATGTCAGACTGGGCCGAGAACAACAAATTAAATTTTTCGAAAGAAAAAACTCAACTTATTACATTTCCAAAAATAAAAAAAAGATGGGAAGACTCCCCTGTATTAAATTTAGACCGGATGATACGAACAATATTAAAAATGTAAGTACGATGAGATACTTAGGGGTAACCCTCGATCCAGGTCTGACATGGATTCCACACTTAAATGATATTAGAGACAGAATTACAGGTCTTAATCAGGGAATTAGGAGAGTCGCCAGAGTTACATGAGGTCTCAGACCACAATTGTTGAAACGCATATATCTCCAGGCAAGTGAAAGAATTATACTTTACGCCGCCAGTGTCTGGTACAGAAATACTAGGAGAATTAACGAAAAATTAAACAGTATCCAGCGAATACCACTCTTAACCATCACGAAGGCCTATGCTACAACGAGCACAGAGGCAATCCAGATACTGGCGGGTGTTATGCCAATTGGTTTGAAAATCGTGGAGGACATCTTTTGCAAAAGGGTGAAGTGGGGCTGGAGACTCGAGGACATAAATTATACTCTACCAATTGATCTTGATCATAACATAGATTTCGAGAAACCAGCCCTAGGGCATCCTTCAGATTACATTGCTTTGCCCTGGGGATATAGCAGCCCTAAAGATCAGGGAGTGGAGATCTACACTGATGGCTCTCGGATGGAGGCAGATTATCCGAATAAATTCAGGACTTCACACGCAATGATAGTTAAGAACAACGGTATCACGATTTTCAAAGCCTCCACCAGAGTCACTGATAACACCAACATATTTATTGCAGAGCTTTTGGCAATCAAGTCTGCCCTGATATGGCTACGTCAACATGATATTACACATGCAACGATTTTTTCAGACTCACTATCATCCCTCCAGGCCCTGGCTGACCCAGAACCCAGTTCCAAACTCATAGAAGAGATCAAAAAAATTTGGAATAAGAACACTATTTTGAACTGGGTAAAAGCACATGTGGGGATCCAGGGCAATGAGGAGGCAGACAGGGCAGCAAAGGAAGCCATTGGTTCTGACAGTGTGGATCTCCAGGTTCTGAAGACCCCCAAACAAGCTAAAACCGAAATCAAACAATATTTAATGGCAAGGTGGAAAACCAATTGGGAAAATTCTGAGAAAGGCAGGCATACATTTAAATTCATTAAGACCCCGTCAACTACAAGGTTGCAAACTAATTTCTATTTTAACCAATTTCTAACGGGGCACGGAGTGTTCGGAGTACACCAAAACAAATTTTTTAATAAATCAGATACTTGCTCTAACTGTAACCAAAGACAAACCATAGAGCATCTTTTATATTATTGTGATCGGTACCGAACACTCCGAAAAAATTATTTCTTCCAAAAAACAGACCAACAAATTTTTGCAGACAAGGTTTGTAGAGAAATTATCAAGATTATCATTAAAACTACTCTTGAGGAACAAATGGAATTAATAAACAAAATTGACAATAACTAAAATTTTAACCTGCTTAATCTAACCACCTTGCCAAAACTTTTTTTTGGACCACATTGACATTTCAGTGTTTTAATTTGACTTTTAACTTGACTTTGCATTTTATACATGCTTTAGGTTTGTTTACAACCTTTGGATTTTAATACATTTGGTATTTTACATTGCGATTGTATTTTATACATGGTTTTTAGATTGTTATACACCCCTTTTAACTCTTACCTTTTAGTATCTATTGGTATTTTGTCCTCTGTTTTTTTGTACTTTAATTGAATTTACTCTGCTTTACTTGTTGTTCTTCATTTTAACTACCTGTTACTACTTCACCCTCACTATTTTGGTTCCACCAGCAGGATTCAAGCTGGCTTGATTGGCTGGATCCTTTCAATGCCCTATTGGCAAGTGTATACATCTGTGATTTTGTCTTAGTTTTAACTTTTCAATTTTAGCACTATATTCATTTATGTCATTTTATCCTTTCACCTATTGGCGGTTTTATGAGCTGTATTTACGGCGGTTTTTGGTGAATTGTTAGATTTTTTGTCTTGTATTAAGGGTTCCACCAGCTCTGGCTCACAGCTCACTCAGTTTTTACTGGTTGTCTCAGGGTTCACAATTTTTGTATTATATATATATATATAATTTTTGTATTCTATTTATATAAGGGTTAATAAGTTTTGTATTGTATATATACATATAATTTTTGTATTTTATTTATATAAGGGTCTGTTGACCTTTTAAATGATTCATTGTATTTGGCGTATGGGCCTATTGGCCTAGGCCGCTGTATATATATTAAATAAGTTAATATTAAACGGACTTACGGAGTGAGTCATGTGCGTAGCTCCGGAGTCGAAATTTATCCGTTTTTCAGCTATTATTCCCTCTTTCCCAAAGAAAAATAATTATTTTTATATGTATAACACTTTATTCACGTTGAAATATCGAAAAATAAATTTTAAAAAATAAAATAAAGTAAATAGAAAAAAAAAATTAAAATATAATCCTTTACCAGCACCGAACCCCTTACCACCGGGTCTACGAACTGTTCTACCCGTGGCTCTAACAACCACGCCACGACTTACACGTTGCTTCCACGAATATATAGCTTAAAGAACTTTCCTCAGGCTAATTAACAAAATCTATTTTGGCCCATTACGTGCCCTCTAATTAGTGTATAAATATTCCCTTTGGTACGATTGTTTGGTATATAGAACTCTAATTTTTGGCAGAGTTTGAAAATTATAAGTTAATATTAAACAGACTTACGGAGTGAGTCATGTGCGATGCTCCGGAGTCGAAATTTATCCGTTTTTCAGCTATTATTCCCTCTTTCCCAAAGAAAAATAATTATTTTTATATGTATACCACTTTACTCACGTTGAAATAGCGAAAAATAAATTTAAAAAAAAAAAAATAAAGTAAATAGAAGAAAAAAATTAAAATATAATCCTTTACCAGCACCGAACCCCTTACCACCGGGTCTACGAACTTTTCTACCCGTGGCACTAACAACCACGCCACGACTTACGCGTTGCTTCCACGAATATATAGCTTAAAGAACTTTCCTCAGGCTAATTAACAAAATCTATTTTGGCCCATTACGTGCCCTCTAATTAGTGTATAAATATTCCCTTTGGTACGATTGTTTGGTATATAGAACTCTAATTTCTGGCAGAGTTTGAAAATTATAAGTTAATATTAAACGGACTTACGGAGTGAGTCATGTGCGTAGCTCCAGAGTCGAAATTAATCCGTTTTTCAGCTATTATTCCCTCTTTCCCAAAGAAAAATAATTATTTTTATATGTATAACACTTTATTTACGTTGAAATATCGAAAAATAAATTTTAAAAAATAAAATAATTTAAATAGAAAAAAAAAAGTTTGAATATAATCCGTGACCAGCACAGAACCCCTGACCACCGGGTCTACAAACTTTTTTACCCGTGGCTCCTACAACCACACCACGACTTACACGTTGCTTCCACGAATATATAGCTTAAAGAACTATCCTCAGGTTAATTAACAAAATCTATTTTGGCCCATTATGTGTCCTCAAATTAGTGTATAAATATTCCCTTTGGAACGATTGTTTGGTATATAGTTCTCTAATTTCTGGCAGAGTTTTAAAATTATAAGTTAATATTAAACGGACTTACGGAGTGAGTCATGTGCGTAGCTCCGGAGTCGAAATTTATCCGTTTTTCAGCTATTATTCCCTCTTTCCCAAAGAAAAATAATTATTTTTATATATATATATAACACTTTATTCACGTTGAAATATCGAAAAATAAATTTTAAAAAATAAAATAAATTAAATAGAAGAAAAAAAATTAAAATATAATCCTTTACCAGCACCGAACCCCTTACCACCGGGTCTACGAATTTTTCTACCCGTGGCTCTAACAACCACGCCACGACTTACACGTTGCTTCCACGAATATATAGCTTAAAGAACTTTCCTCAGGCTAATTAACAAAATCTATTTTGGCCCATTACGTGCCCTCTACTTAGTGTATAAAAATTCCCTTTGGTACGATTGTTTGGTATATAGATCTCTAATTTCTGGCAAAGTTTGAAAATTATAAGTTAATATTAAACGGACTTACGGAGTGAGTCATGTGCGTAGCTCCGGAGTCGAAATTTATCCGTTTTTCAGCTATTATTCCCTCTTTCCCAAAGAAAAATAATTATTTTTATATGTATAACACTTTATTCACGTTGAAATATCGAAAAATAAATTTTAAAAAATAAAATAAAGTAAATAGAAAAAAAAATTAAAATATAATCCTTTACCAGCACCGAACCCCTTACCACCGGGTCTACGAACTTTTCTACCCGTGGCTCTAACAACCACGCCACGACTTATTCGTTACTTCCACGAATATATAGCTTAAAGAACTTTCCTCAGGCTAATTAACAAAATCTATTTTGGCCCATTACGTGCCCTCTAATTAGTGTATAAATATTCCCTTTGGTACGAGTGTTTTGTATATAGAACTCTAATTTTTGGGAGAGTTTAAAAATTATAAGTTAATATTAAACGGACTTACGGAGTGAGTCATGTGCGTAGCTCCGGAGTCGAAATTTATCCGTTTTTCAGCTATTATTCCCTCTTTCCCAAAGAAAAATAATCATTTTTATATGTATAACACTTTATTCACGTTGAAATATCGAAAAATAAATTTTAAAAAATAAAATAAATTAAATAGAAAAAAAAATTAAAATATAATCCTTTACCAGCACCGAACCCCTTACCACCGGGTCTACGAACTTTTCTACCCGTGGCTCTAACAACCACGCCGCGACTTACACGTTGCTTCCACGAATATATAGCTTAAAGAACTTTCCTCAGGCTAATTAACAAAATCTATTTTGGCCCATTACGTGCCCTCTAATTAGTGTATAAGTATTCCCTTTGGTATGATTGTTTGGTATATAGAACTCGAATTTTTGACAGAGTTTGAAAATTATAAGTTAATATTAAAGGGAGTTACGAAGTGAATCATGTGCGTAGCTCCGGAGTCGAAATTTATCCACTTTTCAGCTATTATTCCCTCTTTCCCAAAGAAAAATAATTATTTTTATTTATATATACCACTTTATTCACGTTGAAATATCGAAAAATAAATTTTAAGAAATAAAATAAAGTAAATAGAAAAAAAAAATTAAAATATAATCCTTTACCAGCACCGAACCCTTACCACCGGGACTAGGAACTTTTCTACCCGTGGCTCTAACAACCACGCCGCGACTTACACGTTACTTCCACGAATATATAGCTTAAAGAACTTTCCTCAGGCTAATTAACAAAATCTATTTTGGCCCATTACGTGCCCTCTAATTAGTGTATAAATATTCCCTTTGGTACGATTGTTGGGTATATAGAACTCTAATTTCTGGCACAGTTTGAAAATTATAAGTAAATATTAAACGGAGTTACGGAGTGAGTCATGTTCGTAGCTCCGGAGTCGAAATTTATCTATTTTTCAGCAATTATTCCCTCCTTCCCAAAGAAAAATAATTATTTTTATATATATATAATACTTTATTCACGTTGAAATATCGAAAAATAAATTTTAAAAAACAAAATAAAGTAAATAGAAAAAAAAATTGGAATATAATCCGTGACCTGCACAGAAACCCTGACCTCCGGGTCTACAAACTTTTTTTCCCGTGGCTCCTACAAACACACCACGACTTGCACGTTGCTTCCACGAATATATAGCTTGAAGAACTTTCCTCAGGTTAATTAACAAAATCTATTTTAGCCCATTACGTGCCCTCTAATTAGTGTATAAATATTCCCTTTGGTACGATTGTTTGGTATATAGAACTCTAATTTCTGGCAGAGTTTGAAAATTATAAGTTAATATTAAACGGACTTACTGTGTGAGTCATGTGCGTAGCTCCGGAGTCGAAATTTATCCGTTTTTCAGCTATTTTTCCCTCTTTCCCAACGAAAAATAATTATTTTTACATATATATAACACTTTATTCACGTTGAAATATCGAAAAATAAATTTTAAAAAATAAAAAAAAGTAAATAGAAAAAAAAAATTAAAATATAATCCGGGACCAGCACCGAACCCCTTACCACCGGGTCTACGAACTTTTTTAACCGTGGCTCTAACAACCACGCCACGACCTACACGTTGCTTCCACGAATATATAGCTTAAAGAACTTTCCTCTGGCTAATTAACAAAATCTATTTTGGCCCATTACGTGATCTCTAATTAGTGTATAAATATTCCCTTTGGTACGATTGTTTGGTATATAGAACTCTGATTTCTGGCAGAGTTTGAAAATTATAAGTTAATATTAAACGGACTTACGGAGAGAGTCATGTGCGTAGCTCCGAAGTCGAAATTTATCTGTTTTTCAGCTATTATTCCCTCTTTCCCAAAGAAAAATAATTATTTTTATATATATAACACTCTATTCACGTTGAAATATCGAAAAATAAATTTTAAAAAATTAAATAAAGTAAATAGAAAAAAAAAATAGAATATCATCCGTGAGCAGCATCGAACCCTGACCACCGGGTCCACAAACTTCTTTACCCGTAGCTGTAACAACCACTCTGGAGCTACGCACATGACTCACTCGGTAACTCCGTTTAATATTAACTTAAAATTTTCAATCTGTGCCAAAAATCAGAGTTCTGTATACCAAACAATCGTACCAAAGGGAAAATTTATACACTAATTAGAGGGCGCATAATGGGCCAAAATGGATTTTGTTAATTAACCTGAGGAAAGCTCTTTTAGCTATATATTCATGGAAGCAATGTGTGAGTTGTTGTGTGGTTCTTAGAGCTACGGGTAAAGAAGTTTGTAGACCCGGTGGTCAGGGGTTCGATGCAGCTCACGGCATATATTCTAATTTTTTTTTCTATTTACTTTATTTTATTTTGTAAAATTTATTTTTCGATATTTCAACGTGATTAGAGTGTTATATATATAAAAATATTTATTTTTCTTAGGGAAAGAGGGACTTATAGCTGAAAAACGGATAAATTTCGACTCCGGAGCTACGCACATGACTCACTCCGTAACTCCCTTTAATATTAACTTATAATTTTCAAACTCTGCCAGAAATTAGAGTTCTATATATCAAACAATCATACCAAAGGGAATATTTATACACTAATTAGAGAGCACATCATGGACCAAAATAGATTTTGTTAATAAACCTGAGGAAAGTTTTTTAAGCTATATATTCGTGGAAGCAACGTGTAAGTCGTGGTGTGGTTCTTAGAGCCACGGGTAAAAAAGTTTGTTGACCCGGTGGTCAGGGGTTCGGTGCTGATCACGGGTTATATTCTAATTTTATTTCTTCTATTTACTTTATTTTATTTTTCAAAATTTTTTTTCGATATTTCAACGTGATTAGAGTGTTATATATAATAAAATAATTATTTTTCTTAGGAAAAGAGGGAATAATAGCTGAAAAACGTATAAATTTCGACTCCGGTGCTACGCACATGACTCACTCCGTAACTCCCTTTAATATAAACGTATAATTTTCAAACTCTGCCGGAAATTGAAGTTCTATATATCAAACAATCGTATCAAAGGGAATATTTATACACTAATTAGAGGGCACATAATTGGCCAAAATAGATTTTGTTCATTAACCCGAGGTAAGTTCTTTAAGCTATATATTCGTGGAAGCAACGTGTATGTCGAGGTGTGATTGTTAGAGCCATGGGTAAAAAAGTTTGTAGACCTGGTTGTCAGGGGTTCGGTGCTGGTCACGGGTTATATTCTAATTTTATTTCTTCTATTTACTTTATTTTATTTTTCATAATTTATTTTTCTATATTTCAACGTGATTAAAGTGTTATATATATACAAAAATAATTATTTTTCTTTGGGAAAGAGGGAATAATAGCTGAAAAACGGATAAATTTCGGCTCCGGAGCTACGCACATGACACACTCCGTAACTCCGTTTAATATTAACTTATAATTTTCAAACTCTGCCAGAAATTAGAGTTCTATATATCAAACAATCGTACCAAAGGGAATATTTATACACTACTTAGAGGGCACATAATGGGCCAAAATAGATTTTGTTAATTAACCTGAGGAAAGTTCTTTAAGCTATATATTCGTGGAAGCAACGTGTAAGTCGTGGTGTGGTTGGTAGAGCCACGGGTAAAAAAGGTTGTTGTCCCGGTGGTCAGGGGTTCGGTGCTGGTCACGGATTATATTCTAATTTTATTTCTTCTATTTACTTTATTTTGTTTTTCAAAATTTATTTTTCGATATTTCAACGTGAATAAAGTGTCATATATGTACAAAAATAATTATTTTTCTTTGGGAAAGAGGGAATAATAGCTGAAAAACGGATAAATTTCGACTCCGGAGCTACGCACATGACTCACTCCGTAACTCCGTTTAGTATTAATTTATAATTTTCAAGCTCTGCCTGAAATTAGAGTTCTATATACCAAACAATCGTACCAAAGGGAATATTTATACACTAATTAGAGGGCACATAATGGGCCAAAATAGATTTTGTTAATTAACCTGATTAAAGTCCTTTAAGCTATATATTCGTGGAAGTAACGTGTAAGTCGTGGTGTGGTTGTTAGAGCCACTAGTAAAAAAGTTTGTATTCCCGGTGGTAAGGGGTTCGGTGCTGGTCACGGATTATATTTTAATTTTTTTTTCTATTTACTTTATTTTATTTTTTAAATTTTATTTTTTGATATTTCAACGTGAATAAAGTGTTATATATATATAAAAATAATTATTTTTCTTTGGGAAAGAGGGAATAATAGCTGAAAAGCGGATAAATTTCGACTCTGGAGCTACGCACATGACTCACTCCGTAACTCCGTTTAATATTAATTTATAATTTTCAAACTGTGCCAGAAATTAGAGTTCTATATACCAAACAATCGTACCAAAGGAAACATTTATACACTAATCAGAGGGCACATAATGGGCCAAAATGGATTTTGTTAATTAACCCGAGGAAAGTTCTTTAAGCTATATATTCATGGAAGCAATGTGTGAGTCGTGGTGTGGTTGTTACAGGTACGGATAAAGAAGTTTGTAGCGTTACAATATCGAAAAGTATTTGTAAAAAAATAATATAAACTTAATTTAAAAAATTTAAAAAATTACTTTGGTACAATTGTTTGTTACATTAAACTCTAATTTAAGGCCGAGTTTGAAATTTGTAGGTTAATATTATAGGGAGTTACGGGGTGTGATGTTTGCGTTCCTCCTGATATGACTTTTTTCCCTTTTTCAGCCATTATTCGTTCCTTAACAAAGAAAAATAATTCTTTTCATATTTAGAACACTTTATTCACTTTAAAATATTGAAAAAAAAGTTTAAAAAATAACATAAAATGAAATAAATGAAGAAATAAAAATTTACCCAAATTTATTCGTTTATTAGCTATTTTTCGCTATTTCCCAAAGAAAAAATAGTTATTTTTATATACAGAACACTTGATTCGCGTTATAATATCGAAAAGTATTTTTAAGAAAATAATATAATAAATAAAAAAAATTTAAAATCGAAATCTCACAGGGTTTCGAACCCAGGACCTCCGGGACTTCACATCAATCTTGCACACAGCACTACCAACTGCGCCACGCTTCACATGCCAGCCTCGAGAATATTTAGCTTAATACACCTACTCCCGGTTAGTCAACAAAACCTAATTTGGCCCATTTTCGTGCATAAAAAAGGATACAATTGTTCGTTACATTTAACTCTAATTTCGTTCCGAGTTTGAATAATAACTCTAATCGAGGAAAATAACTCTTTTCATGTATAGAACAGTTTATTTACTTTAAAATTTTGAAAAAGTAGTTAAAGAAATAATATAAAATAAAATAATTAGGTGAATGAAGTGCTTTATATAAAAAAATAACAATTTTTCTCTTGAAAAGAGTAAATAATTGCTAAGAACGGATAAATTTCGGTTCCGACGCTACGCATACGAAACACCCCGTGTAAGTCCCTTTAATATTAACTTATAATTTTCATACTCGGCCATTTCAAACTATGTTTTTGCTGATGGGATGTAACGGAAATGCTGGTTAGTTTCATTAAGAAGTCCTCCACGAAGGCAAATTTCTTTCAATACTTGATCCATGAGCCGCGATGGCTCAGGGGATAGAGCGTTCGTCTTCCAATGATTTGAACCGGGATTCGATTCCGCAATGGCTGGTCGATACGAATTCCGCATCCGGCTTGCACCAACCACAATGCTGACGTGAAATATCCTCAGTGGCAGACAGATCATGGGTTGGAGTTCTCTTGCAGTCAGGCTAACAGTGGGAGGTTCTCTTGGTCTTCCTCTCCATGTAACGCAAATGCGGGTTAGTTCCATAAAAAAATTCCTCTACGAAGGCAAAATTTCTCCCAATACTTGATACAGAAGTTTCCGGGTCTTCTATATCGGTCTCAAAATTAAAAGGCTACAGAGTTGAACATTAGTAGTCGTAAACCCAAAAATTGGGTCGGCTGTTCAACGACTCCTATAAAAGTAAATTAAATAAATTTTACAAATAGAATAGGCCGGGATAGCTGGGTTGGTAGGGCACTGGATCCACGTCCATGAGGTCATTGGCTCGACCCCAGCCGGGCGAAGACTCCCCGTGTAGTAAATGGTGACTGATGTACGTTAAATCAGTCGGATCACAAAGTCCTCTGTGTTCATATAACAAATAATATCTCCGGGGGTACTGATCCAGGAGTTTCCTACTCTTCTGGATTGGTTCAAAATTACAAGGATACGGAGTTGAACATTAGTAGTCGTAAACCCAAAAAAATTGGGTCGGCTGTTCAACGACGGTTATAAAATATAAAATAGATTTTAAAACTATATTCTTATATTCTTATATAATGTTTTCACTAAAAATTAGTGGTAGCTCTGAACTTATAAAATTAAAAATAAAGTTTTCTCTTCTATCGCAGCAATAAAAATAAACTTTTCTTGTGTTCTAAGTCAATACCACAATACAATGTAGTATAATTGTTTTGTCAAGTATAAGTATTTTCATCAATGTTATGAAAATGCTTTATCAAGTAATTAAAACATTTAAATTTAAATAAAATAAAATAATTATTTGAAATATAATGTATAAATAATTAAAATCTATTCTGAATTAAAATATATATTATTAACAATGAAAGTATTTATCAGAAATTAAAATCTAAACTGAAAATTAATAAATAAGTACTTAAATACGATATCAAATGAATTTAGCTGTAAATTGAAATAAATTTGGCTCAGATCTAGACTTATTTTTTAATCAGTCTATTATAAATATTATTTTTGTTGTGTTCATCAGATTATTTTTTTATAATAATTTTCTTAATAAAAGGATGAAAAATATGTCCGATTGAAAAAGAACTATCAAATTAAAGCTATGTGCCTATGTAGATATAGTAGTAGACATAGTATCATTTTCGATAAGTTCCTCCTCTGATGTTATGCTTACGAGGTGATGTGTGAACAAGCTTAATATTCTTAGAAGTTTTATTGTTGTGATTTGTGTTTAAATGTACTCTTAATAATTTTACCATTCATAACAGTTTTCTGCAACTTATAAATTCTAGCAGGTCGTGAACTTTAAACAAATTTAAGAACAATGATATCGCAACATAAATAAAGGGTAGGGTTTGCCATGATTTGATTGTTATCCCTTATTTGCTATTTTATATTATATCCTCAACGACATCGAAAATGACCTGAAAACCCTAAAGATTAAAATTTCGACGGGAGGTTGTCAGAGATATGAATCGCTGGCGTTTGTCAGCTGTTGCGACAGACAAGGCCTGCAAGGGGCTGTCATGCAGACAAAGAAAAAGAAGTGTACAATATCACTGTAATGTTATTTTTAATATCGCAATGGTATCATAGCTTGCTAGTAGAATTTTCCAAATTCATTTGTTGTTTGTTTCGTTCAAATTTAAATTGAAAGAACACTTTATAATGTACATTGGATGGTGCGTTTCTTGAAATTTTAGGCGTAAAAATCAATCGATATTAGTAACCCGGCATACTTACGACGAATTTTAATCACTAGCGCTATCTGTGCTTAGCTTTACACGATCAACTATCCACATTTTTCGTATATTTTTGTCAAAAATATTTCTTCAAATTTCCAAGACCCTTTCTTTTAGAATTAGTAGTAGTTTTGTAGTTTTAGTAGTTTTGTAACAATGTAGTTTTTATTTCCATATAGCTTCCAAACTTCTAAGTTTTTAATCTTTTTGAAAATTAAGACAGAAACCAACGGATTTCCTTCTCGTATGACTCTCCATACGCTATTGGCGAATTATTGCCATAGGTAAAGAGTGCTGCTCTATGCCACCTGTGTCCCGCATTGGACTGATAGTACAGACACGGCCCCAATAGAACACCGAAGTCAAGCAAAACTGGCTGTGGTCAGTCAGCGGGTGGATCATTACTTTGATTAGTCTCAGTAGGGACCGAAGGTGAGCGGTATCGGTCCTCGTAAAACTGTTCTACAGTAAAGCATTCGACGTCGAGCTTAGGTCGTCGGTCTACCAAATCAGGTTAGCCATCCCCTCTGCAGAGGATTAAAATTGCGATGGCATGTCTTCGTATCATCCTCGTGGATGTTTCTCAGACCAGGGGCCCCCATCAGGGGGGAAGGTAAGCGCACGATGCGCCTACTTAAAGCTTGGAGGGAGGGGAATTTTCACACTAAATAGAACAAATAGTTTGGGGGGGAATTTAGACGAGAGAATTTTTTTTTAAATTTCATAAATAAAAGGAGCATTATTGTCATATTATGAGCAAGCAAAGTAGAACTTTTTCGAACAAGTTAACATGGAAGGGGGAAGTTAGCAAATTTTTTTTTTGGGGGGGGGAGGGATGAATGCGCCCAAGAGCTTGGGGGGATGGGGGCCTATGTTCTCAATTAAGATTGTTTGGTAATTGAACATTGAAGCCTCGGTGGCGTAACAACCACTATAAATACTAAATACCAGTTCACTAGTATACAAGACATGTTAACTTGATTCTATCTTGAGATACCTTTCGATAGATGAAGGTTGATGTAGTCGATATTAAAGCCCTTCAATGGTGACCTGCGAAAGTGATATAAACTTGCCAAAATTGATTGACGGTTCACATTAAATAATTGATATGCTTAAAATACAGCACTCGAAAAAAAAAATCCGGTGAATTAAATGAAAGTTTTAATGTCAATATTCTGTATTACAATATGATCCTATAACTTCCCTTAATATTGACCTACAATAAGTGCACTTATTATATTACCGGGTACTATTGTACCCCACCAGAAGAAAGAATTATAGGCTTATTAGGGATACACATTGTGGTCCTATAGGTTGAATGTATTTTATTATGATCCAATTTTCTCTCATTAATTTTCATATTGGTTTGTCATCAACATAAAATTGAAGTCACTAAGTTACCTATAACTATTTTTGTATCCCTAACCAAAAGGTTAAAATTACTTGTACTGTTATTTCGTTTTTTATTATGTTTGATTTCTAAATTAAGAGCTTTGGATTTTATTATTATTGGAATATTGTAATTCTATGCTACATTTTAAGATAAAGCTATTTAAATCGGTGTCTGATCTTATTAATCGTTTTACAATTACTATTTTTTGCTGTTCTCATTACATTATGAACTATGGTTAAAGAGATTTGTTAAATAATTCGTTAAATTCTCCCCGAAGCTTTAAGTGGGAGCATCGTGCGCCCACCTCCCCCCTCCTGGTGGGGGCCCCTGGCATTGGGCCCATGTCCAAGAGGGTGTGGGTTCAATCCCCACCTGCCGATGTTTCTCCGTGTAGTAGATGCTGCATGAAGTAAGTTAAATCTTTCGAGTCACTAAATCCTCCATGTTCCCATAACAAATCATACCTCTGGGGTGCTAATCCAGAAGTTTCCGTGTCTTCTGGATTGGTTCAAAATTACAAAGATACGAAGTTGAACATTAGTAGTCGTAAACCCACTATTGGATTGGCTGTTCAACGACGGTTAAAAAATAAAATGAAATATTAGTACCAGAAAGGGAAACATAATTTTTCATTCTACGTCAGTAAAACATTTGTATTTAATTATTTTTAGCGGCTGCTAAGCAACATTAATTTACAAATGCTTAGAGTGCATGTAAGCTTAAAGCTAGACTTGAGTTATAGCAGCACAAAATTACAGGTTTGGATGATGCAAAAAGAAAGACCTGAAAATCAATGTCGTAATAAACCGGCGAGGGTGATATTTATTTCTTGATATATTTAATTATATTAATTTAAAATTCAATGGCTTTTTCAAGTAGACTAGCCTTAATTTCTTTACGTATAACACGGTCTCGTATGGTCTCGAACCGTATTAAATTTATTGCTAGACTTTCTCCAAATGGTTAGCATGCAACTTCTTATTTAATTTATTACTCGGTCAGATCTTTTTACTTTCTTTTTATTTTAAAGTGAAGTATGTTTTGAGATATAAATTTTTTAGACTTGAGCGAGTTTATTAAATTAATAATATTCTTATTTAAATATTTTGTTTATTGAAATCAATATAATTTAAAAATTAATTGTATCTGCATGTGGCCGTGTCTTTAGAGACAGAGAACAACAGCTTTCTCAAAACAAAAAGACCTGGACTTCTTGGCTCTCATATGCAAATGCATCTGGAGTGCATTCCAATCTGCTATTAGTTTGCATTATTATTTATTTTCTGTTGAATTCCAAATGTAATAGAGGGCGATCACACAAGTATTTTATTCAAAAAAATATATCTATAAAAATTTTTTTGCAATTATATGCTTCTTAAAGGTGCAATGTTTAATTCATTGGTATAAAATAATAAAAGAGCCTCATAATTTAATTGCAATTAAATTAAAAATGCTTGTAAAAGAGAGGACAAATAAAATCACACATTTTTGAAGGGCACTTTTATGCTAAATTTTGTGATTTGGATCATCCTAAGCATTATTTGTAATTTTTTTTAAAAATTATCACATTTCTAGGTAAAATAAATTATTACGAGAATTTTTAAATCGCAAACTAATTTTTATTAAGTCTAAATAATGCAATGTTACCGGAAGGACATGAAATGTAATAGAGAGGACATGAAATGTAATTACAGGGGACGTCTTATAAATTTGACAGGGAAATATCACTGTCAAAATTGACACTTTGGTTGTTTAAGGTTGGAGTTGGTAGAACTGCTATGATATCTAACATATCAACCCAAGCTACATCTTGGTAGTTATATTTGAAGGTTTTCAATCTACATGACCGTTTTACAAGAACAACATGCACATTGTCTGTTTCTTTCTCGATTTCAGTAACTTGGGCAACGAAATTAACTTCCCTAATTTTTCTTTTCACTTGCAAAATTATTATTAGCTGCATCAACAGAGAAAGAACCTGCAATTTTCTTACAATTTTCTATTCCTTACAAAGTTCTAGCATTCACTTTCAAGTTTTATGTAATAACATGTAGATCTGAAAATAACCACTTGTAAAGTGGCATGTCAACAAAAAAGAAGTGTAGACTTAAATTGCACAAACTTTCCTATTTTTAGTAATTTATGTGTTTTTTGTTTGTTTGTTTTTTGAAAATTTTTAATGATGAAAGTACATGAATGCAGGAAACAGAATTTTCATTAAAATGTCTGCTTCCATTCAAAATTTTAATCCTTTTGCATCCAATTTGAGATAAAGATTCATCTGGAAGGAAAGTTTTTTAACACTTCACATATTTCTAAGTGGTACTGTATAAATATATTTCACCCTCCTTAAATATTTTTAAATAAGTTTCTTTGCAGTCAGTATGCAGAGTTTTGTCACGATAAAATTTAATTAATTTTATCGTTAAATTAACTTAATAACTGTAGATTATTCTAATAGGATATTTTTTAATGCTAGAAAGACTGAAACTTAGTACAGTAGGGAACCGATTATCCGGAACGATCGGGACCATCGCTATTCCGGATAACTGATTTTTCCGGTTTTCTGAATCGCTACAAAAAGCCGTTTTTTTATTGTTAAACCCCACTAAAAAAAAAAAAATTTGGAAATAATCTTAAAAAGAGGAAAAAACGATGAAGTAATACACTAATGATTATTTCCAAAATGATGGTAAGGTAAACATCTTTCAAAAAAGAACGAAAAATCCTAAAATCTCATGAGGAAAAAAATTTTTTTTTTAAAAAATGGGGGGAAAATTTATCGAATTTCGTTCCAGTTTTTTGGTTTTCCAGTTTTCTGATTTCCGGATAACGGGTTCTGTACTGTATATACCTATATTGCCCATAAGTAGTCGAAATGACTGGATTGTGAAGGAATAACTAATGACTAAAGAAATTTGTTTAAAATTAACTTTTAATATTTTTTTTATATTATATAAAAAGTCACAAAATTCTAAGAAATTATGTCATTATATACTTCATTGTTTTTCTAATTGAAATAAAAAAGCAGTCAAAATGACTTCCTTGGGCAATCTAGTGTTAATTAATATAACTTAATCTCAGCAAAAAGAAATTAAAAAGTGGCTATTAAATTAAAAGAACCTATCGATATTGCTCACCAACACGTTAGGTTTTAAGAAAAAGTGACTATTATTAAGTTGTTAGAGTCTACCGACCACTGGCTACTAACTGAAAATTTTAATAATATGATAGCAATGCTATTCTAATAGTTTCAAAATTAAGAATTAAATTAATTTTTGTAATTAATTATATATTAAATGTCATGTTTTGCACAATTAAGACGGTATCTAATTATTTTCATAATAATTAACAAAAATGTTACTGGATTTGCTGAATTTATTCAGTTGTTTCCTCCTCAAAGTTTATATCCTGTATCTTATTTAAAAATTTATAAGTGCAAGTAAATTAATTTGTAGAAAAAAACTTAAAAATGTTACTCTATTGTAGTTAATCCCTCTATTCATGGAAAGCGATGTTTGTTCACTTCCAGCCAACTGTTATCAAAAGAAGCAGCAGCAGCTGAAGATTCTGATTATCATACAATTATTAAAGATACAGAAACAGCTCATGGTATGTTCAAAATTGTTCTTATTGTCAGAAGTTCCAACTCACGATTATTTACTGGCATTTCTAGAAAAATTTATGCTCTATAGTTTTTCTAAAAAAATTCTTTAAAAATTCATGTTAAAATACTTGAATCAAATACTTAATTTCAAATATTAAATGTGCCTTTATTAAAAATTGACTTCATAAAACTCTGAAATTTTTATTTTATCCCTAAAATGTTTGTATTATACTAATAATTAAGTTAATAAACATTTTATTAATTTCATTATTTTTGTAATAATTTAATTATTTTTGTAAAAATTTTCGTATCAGTAATTTTATTATTTTTTTTTAGTTTTATATGTTCTACTGACCATGTGTTGTCAAAATTTATCGACTATTTTGGGGCAGGCACCAATATGGAATTCTTCACATTTTCATCGAACTTTTGTTGATATTTAAAAAGATATTTATACCATGATATATATCCTTTCAGTTTTTGGCATGTGATGAAAGTGGCTCCGATAAAAATGCACATACCAAAAATTGTTGATGATAAAAAATATGTAAAAAAATTAATTAAATAATATAAAAACAGCAGCATAGTTTAAACATATTTCCCAAAATCTTAAGTAGCATGAAAAGATTGTGGGAAAAAAAATTTGTTAAATTATTGATTGTAAATGTAAAAAAAAAAATAAAATTCAATGTATTTTATTAATATATATTGAATTAACCTATAGCGTAAAAAAAAACATTCGGAAATATTTTTATAGTCTAATCTGCCATAATACTTTGCATAATTAATGCGTTATTTAGAATACATGTTATATTGATATAGTAACAATTTGTAAACCTAATTTCTGTTAACTCCTCTATCTTAAATTTCCCTCCTCAAAAGTGAATAGAGGAGTGAAATTATTCTCTGATTTTTTTATTTATTTATTATCATTATTATTTCTATTTATTTATTATCATTATTATATCTAACACTGATGTAATCTTTCATTTTGTTGTACTTTAACAATTTGGAAACTGTACAAAATTTGTAAGTCTATATGATTTGTTAGTAAATAATGCTTTTAAGGTATAAATACAGAGTCTTCATAGGTTTTAGGACAACCACCTTAAGGCATCTTTAAACTTTTGCTTTTTTTAAAACTTTTTATTAAAATTATTTTTGTTAGCTGAAAGAAAAAATTATTTTATAAGAATAGTTGGCAATCTTTAAGAAACTAAAAATGTTTCTTTGTTGACTATGTTTTAGGAGAAGGTGAGAAACTGGAGTTCCAGGCAGAAACTAAGATGTTGCTTAAAATTGTTGCAAAATCTCTGTATTCAGAACCTGAAGTAAGTACTACTACCTATTGATACACTTTATGCTGATGGCATGGAACATTTTAAACTGGAGGATCACTAAATAAAATGTAACATCATTTATGCTAAATTTGACAGTTATATCTAATTATTTCAAATGATGTAACAGAGAGGAAATGAAAGAGACATATAAAAAAATAAAAATATAGTTTTATCTTATGAGATTCTATCTAAACTTAATTGTCTGCCGTTAAACTTAAAGAGAATTTAAATTCCTTCTTATCTCAAGCTTAGTCATATTCTTTTGGAGAACGTGCTTTTCGAATTGCAGAATGTATTCTGAACAAAATTTTATTCAAATGAGAAATATTTTTATTAGAGAACACTTTTATACTGTGCCAACACTATTTTTGTTTTATTCTCTATTGCTGTGAGAGATATGTAAACCTCACAAATCAAATGTAACCAAAACTATCAAAACAATTGCTTTCTTTGTGGCAGAATTTTTTCCAGCTTTCTGTGACATACCTCTCTAATACTAATATCTTTCTGCAAGATATTTTAAAACAACAAATATACATGTTACAAATTTAAAGTAATAGAAACGTTACCTTCAAAAAAAAAATTTAAATTTAATAAACAAAAAAATAAAAATTGGATCAAATAAATTATTTTTTTAAAGTGAATAAGTAATTTTTTTATTCTAATATTATGTGCGATATTTTTGCATTTTGTAGAAAGATAACACACTAATTATTTTCCTTTTTAGATTACACACTAATTATTTCCTTTTTAGATTACACACTAATTAATTATTTTATAATTCATCATCACATTAAAAAATAAAAACTATAGCAGTAATGGCAGAAAAAGAAGATAAGGGTTACTTTCCTTCAAAAAGGGGTTACTAAATGCCTGTTTTCATTTCGAGATTTAGTTGTTGTGATAAATAATATCAGATTTTAAAAGCTATATGGAAATAACTGCATTAAAAATTTGAAAGAAAATTTCCACAAAAAAGAAAACCAAATTTTTTACATCATTGTTCTTTTTTTTCCTTCTCATTATTCTCCAATGATAATAGAAACATCACAAGCGTTCCCCCCCCCCCTCCCATTCCGATGGGCAAGAAAGGCATCTTTTAAATATAATTCTGAAGAAAAGATAAAATCTTTCAAAAATTTCTGCAGAAAAGAAAAGCAAATTTTTTTATTTCTTAATGGAAAAATCCTTCTGCAAGAACTCAGTAATGTTCTGTGACAATGTCGCGGTGTTGCCACATTTCTGCTACAGGAATAGCTTTTAAATTCTTATGATTTTGTTCAGACACGTTCTGACTATCACAACCTTAATATATTTAAAGGGAAAAAAGAATTTTTTTTTAAACTAAATTTTTATTTAATCAAATTTTTGACCACTTATTAGTGCAAACAAAATTACAGATTAGAATGTAAGAAATAGAAAGTTATAAAGCATTTTAAAAATTAAAAATTCTTTTTCCAAGTGGACTAAAAATGTGACTAATTATATTTTTGCAGACCAAAAGATTAAAAACATATTGCACATCACTTTGGTAATATACTTTTATCACCACCACCGAAATTATTTCCATGTTTTTCAAAAGTTATGGTACCCTATGTTTTTTGGTCAGGTGAAAATAGAATAATTTTTTCCTTTTTAATCTCTTGAAAAATATTTAAAAAAATATGAAAAAGATCCTTTTTCACCAAACTAAATCCTTTAAAAAGACATTAAAAAAATTTTTTTTATTGATATATTTTTGATTTCTTTAAATAGAGCCTAGAGGAAAAGTCTATCTTTAAAATTTTTGAATCTAATAAAAAATTTAATCTTGTCTTCTTATAGGTCCTTCCAGGTTTCTTTCACTTATTATGCAAACATTTTGAACTTTTTAATTTTATTTTTTAATAAAAAATATGTTTGAAATTACATTTTCTGATATTTCTTTTTTTTATATCTAATTTACATTTGTGTTTCTCATTAGGTGTTTGTTCGTGAGTTAATTTCAAATTGCAGTGATGCACTGGAAAAGTTAAGACATGCTGAACTAAGCAGTGGAGTATCTTCTGATGCATTAAAGGAAATTCATATTGCAACTGATAAACAAAATAGAATTTTCACAATTCAAGTAAGAATTTTGATCAGATACACTGTGTTAAAATACTAATATTTATTTTTTAAAATTTTGCTTCAAGAATATATTTTATTAATATTATACATTTTCCTGTTAACTCTATTCAAGCACTAAATTACATAAAATAATGAAATTTTACTTAGACTACACACTACAGAAATAAGTGTTATTCTAACATTAAAATTTTAATACATTGAACAATTGAATAACATCTTAAGTTACATTGTACATAAAAATGCAACTAAGTGTTTCTGAATTATTAATAAACTTCCAACATCAGATAATATTATCATCAGGTAGTATTTGTAACTACCTAATGATGAAAAGTTCTTTTTTTCCTTTTGTTGAAGCACACTTGTAGTATCTTGTGGAAGTATTTGTTTTTAAATGGTGTTTTAAGAGGTTTGTATAACGTATCTTAAAAGGTTCGTGTTTATTCACTTATTACCATTTTATCAAATTGGATTTCACAACAATTAAAGACAGGGTGCGTAGTGTTTGTAAAAAGTACTTAAAGGTGCTTTTTTGGGGATTTCGTTTTTAAAAGCTTTTAAAGGTGCTTTTTTCATCTGGCGTTTTTAAAAAATGCTTTTTTTCCGAATAAATTTCCCCCCCCCCCCTTCAGTGATATCTGGTGGATCCCATGCATTTCACGAAAAATGGGGAGTTTGCTACGTAATCATTCACGTGGACTTCATGTCGTACCCACGTTATGACTTGCTCATGCGCGCACACTTGAAACCGAAACCCGAGTGCTCCATTTCGGATAGAGAATATCAGATCCTTATGAAATGTTTTTCTTTTTAATTTATTTTAATTTTGTTCTTGTGTATTTTATTTTACTTCTAACACTTTTTTTGACGTAGGGGGTAAGGGTACTTTTGTTCTGAGTTCAGGGTCAAGTTGAATTCACTCAGTGATGTGGGAAAGTACTGATTGTTTCGATTTACGTCCGTTTCCTTTCGTTTTTTTTTTTTAACGCTAAAACTGTTTATAAAAAGTTTTTGTTTTTCAATAATATCATTGATTGAATATGAATTTTTTGAGTGCTTGAAAATTTTTGTAAAGTGCTTGAAAAGTTTTTAAAAAGTGCTTATTTTTGATTCAAAGATTTGGCTACGCACCCTGAAAGAGTAACATGCATTTTAGTTTTGATCTATTTTATCATATTGTTTGGTGCAGCATGTCCTCCTTTGGACTTTGTGCCATTAAATTCTTAAAAGGTTCTTGTCTTTTCTTTGAACTTTGTATTTTTTAACTATCATTAAATCATATCTTTTCAGAAAAATTTTATTTATTTTTATTCATTAATTTTTAAAAAACGCAGATGAAAACTTTAAGTTGACCAGAAACATTAGTTGACTACTTTTTCCTTTTAATTCATTTAGTTTAAAACTATATTTTTGTATGGATAAAAGAATAAAAACCTGTTCAATTTAATTTCCACTTCTCAGAATTAAAAGTTTCTTGTAGATGGTTAAAAGTTCATTATGATTTTCAGTTTCATGTTTAGCAAAAGACTTTAGATGTTCTCAAAAATTTTGTGCTTTTTCAAGAATCCTCTAATTTAACATCACAAGCTGTTTCCTGTAAATTCTATTTTTTTTAAAAATTTATTAAACGCTATTTTCTGTGTACTGTTATTTTCTGATAAAATTTTTATTTATTTATGAACAATTATTTGTACTAAATAGGAAATAAATTTTGCAGGATACTGGCATTGGAATGACAAGAGAAGAAATGATCAGTAGCCTTGGTACTATTGCCAGATCAGGATCTAAGGTTAGAATGTTTTTAATTCTATTTACTTTAAAGTAAATATGGTGTTTAGTTTTTTTAAAAAGTCCTTATTTTCTATTTTCGTTTTTTAAGAGCCCTTAATAGTGCTTTTTTTTTCATTTTATGTTTTTTTAAATGCTTAATTTTCCCTTTACGAAAATGCGATTTATTTTTTTGCTCTTTACCATGTAGATTTTTGCCATGCATTATGCAAAAGCGTGGTTTTCACATTGTTCTTTTCAAAGTTTTCACGATTCATTCTACCAAAATCTATTTCGGCGTACTGTCAGTCCATATGTTATGAAAGCTTCTATCATTTTACATGTTTGATGAAATATTTGCGAGTCCCCATGTGAGTCTACCGAGCTGGGTTCGGTGAAATTTTTGTACTCTCGTGTGCAACTCTGCTGCATTTTGTAAGATATTCTCAATTTCAGGCTTCACTTTCCACCCTCTGATATCAAACTGAAAAATTTCTTGATTATTTTATAATGGCTAATATAATCAAGAAAAGAGTTCTTTGTCAGAAACTAGTTTTTTTTTATTTTATTTAATCATGATTATGTAAAGTCTTTGAAAATTATTTTGCATTTTCTTAATGTATATAGTGCTTAAAAATATTTTTTGAGTGCTTAAAAAGTACTTAAAAGGCGCTTATTTTTTGTTGTGAGATTTGGCTATGCACCCTGATAAATGAATGTATCTAGTTAATTTGATGGAAATGAAAAAATGTATTTTAACATCAATGTTCTGTTTCAAGTTGTTATATAACTTATGTTACAATATTGTGTAACTTGTGATTGATCCACTCAAAAATATTTCTCATAACACCCTTTATACTAATGCAACATTGAAATCTAAAATGGATTATAACTGGTTGAATATGTGCTCTTATGTTAAAAGAGGAGTAGTTTTTTTTGTCTCTTTTATTACTCCAGAACTGTTTGTGCTTGAATCCTCCAACTTGGACAGCTGGTTCTAACGTCTTTTATCGCTTATTAGTTTTTCCTAAAGAACACATTTGTAAAATGAATTTTTGGCATAGGTTTAGCATCAGACGCTATTATAAATTTTGCTGTCGAAGTTTTTTCCGCCAATTATTTGAAAGATAACATCTATGATGTTTAGTATCTCACAGCTCTATTTAATTAAAAATGGAGTTCATTGCACATTGTTTATTATTTAATATTTTTCTTATTTATTTTAAGCTCAATGATCAACATGGAGGGCATGTGAGAGCTATGTTATCAAACTAGTAATAGCATCATGCTAAATGATATTATATTATACAGTTAAGCTTTATTTCAATGAAATGAACTTTTGCTTTTCTTTATCTTGCTTCAAGAATCTTGCTTTTCTTTTATTTATTAACCTAAAATCATCAAGAATAGCAGCAAATTATAAATGCAATTTATATTATTTTAATTTTATTAATTTTTTCAGTATATCAGAGCACGTAGCTTTTTTGAAAAGTGCTTAAAGGTGCTTATTCAAGGGTCTGTTCAGGCCTCTAACTAAAAAGATCCATAAGCTACTAGATGTAATGGATATTATTTCTTAAATAGTTAAAATAATGCAATTAACAGGTAAACACATTTAACATACTTTAAAATAATAATTGACACATAAATTGTCCACAGTTTTATATGTAACTATTCCTACTGTTAAACTCATAGGAAAAATTTATTTTTTCTAACAATTCTCCCAACTGGACCAATTGAAATTTTGGACTATATTTAATCTTGTGCCCATTGTTTGAGGCTCTAGCTCAAACAATTCTTCAATTATAGAAGACTTACTCTCATTGACACACATACAGACTCTTTAATTTATAATTATAAGTATTTGAAATTACATACACATCATAATTTCCAAGCATCTAATAGGCATTTCTTCTCTTTTAGGCATTTTTAGAAGAAGTGAAAAGAACAGATTCAACAAGTTGTGCAGTAAACAAGATTATTGGACAGTTTGGAGTTGGATTTTATTCAACTTTTATGATAGCTGATAAAGTTGAAGTTTACTCAAAACGTCATGAACCTGGTAGTAAAGCTTATAAATGGGTGTCCGATGGGTGAGTTCATTTTCCCCATACATGCAAAATTATAAGAAGTAATTTATTATTACAAATTTAATAATGAGAATGCTAATTTGGAGATTTGAATCAAACCAAGATTTTATTTTAGTGTTTTGTTTCTGTTGGCCCAAAGGCCCATTTATAATTTTAAGAAGAAAAACTATAGTATTTTTTAAAATTATTATTACAGTAAAACCTCACTACAACAATATTTTGGGGAGCAAATAAATATATTGTTGTAGAGGGATAAGGGCCTACATACTTTGGAGACACAAGAAGATTTTTTTTAATTTTAATGTTATATATGTATTAACTATAAATCTATTTATATAATATATAAAAATTTAATTTGCAGAGTGGTAATTATGGTTAAATATGAAATCAGATAGGAATGTTTCACCTCTGATTTCTTACGAGATAAAGGAGGCAATTCTAAGAAAGGAAGGTCTTGGGGTGGTCTACGTACATCAAGGATGGGGTATTGAAATCTGACTACAAAAGCCATTCACTGTGGTGAAAAGAAATAAGAAAAGAATCAGCAGTGAGACTTTTCTTGTCAGAAAAGATGAAGAAAAAATGGCAAAAGATGATAAAATAAGATTTTTTACATTATTTGAAAACCAATAATAAATGAAGAAAATAAGGCTGAAATTAGAGGAAAAAAAATTTATTTTACAGGGGTTTATTGCTTCAGAGAATCTTGCAATATTGAGGGGTGGATAACATTAATTCATATGGAAGTTCGTCGGGATTACCAAACATTATTGTAATGGAGGGAGTTATTGTTGAATCGAATAACGTAGTTGCCAGAGTTCAGTGTATTATTATTATTATTTTTTTGATTAACTAACAACTTCACTTAATCTTGATTTACATTTATTTCAGTGCAAATTTATTTAATTTTATTATATTTGATTCAATTTTGCCTTGAGGCTAACTATTAAATTTGTAACAAGAAGGGTTGCTAGTGTCTTACGAAGCAACTAATATCAGTAAGTCATAAACTTTTTTTAAGGTGTGATTCAGAAATTTAAAAATCAGTGATTAAATCTGTTATTAAGATAGAAAATAATAATGATAGTTTGTAATCGAGACACGAAGTATAAATTTGACGTACCATAATTTTTGACTTACCGTAAGTCTTCTTCGAGAAAACTTATGGAGAAAAAAAATAGTCTTGTCTATTTTTTTCACTGATTGTAAAATAAAACATTGAAGAAAGAGAGGATGATTGTGAGCAATTGGTTTTCAGCCATTTTAAAATATTATATTTAATATATTTTATGTTTTTACTACAAGTTTTGAATTTTTGTTGGGTCAAATGCGATTGACAGAAACTGTGTAAAAGGATAAAAGATTTAACGGGTATAGGTGGAAAATGTTTGAAATCTAGAATTCAGAAAATAAATATTTTTTACTTTCTTATAAATTAACTCATTAATGTTCTTATCGTTCCTTTTGCCTTTGAAACATGATTTGTTTCACATTTTCTCTTTGAAAATATTATCTAAAAAAGGAACTACCACTCGTGCATAAATGAAGAAATTATTTAAAATAATACTATTTGTAGTCTTTTGTTAACCAGTTTCTTGCATTGAAAAGGTATCTATATAATTTGATAATATTTCCCAAGTAGCTCATAAAATTATATAACATCAGAAAATCTGACAGTATTTGCACAACTTTAAAATATTAGGAAGATAAAAAGGTCATTGTTTTTTCTGCATTATATAACATTAAATTCTATACAAAATAATATCTAGCATTTACTGTAATATTTTTTTGCATCTGTTGTGATACTATATAATATTAGATTCTCTTATTGTCATGCAATGGCTTTTATTTTTGGAATAAACAAAGGGAAAATTTTTATAGTAGTAAAATAATTCGGCCATATAATTTTACTTAATATTCTGCATTGTTGTTAACCACTGAAATATAGAATAACAGTTTTATAATGTCCTTCACACACTATTTACTTAGTACATAAATACTAATTAAAATTATCTTACTGAATTCTGCTACCATCCATTTCCCTCCTTCTTACTCCATGTTATACTTTGTGTCAAGCTGATTTTTATGAATGGATATTTCAAATTTGAATAAGAAATAATTTTTAAATGCTAAACTTTTATTGATATTTTTTCCTTTTTTATACACAGAGTTTTTTGGTAAAATTTATAGTTAAATAATTTTCAAGTATTAATTTACTTTAATTAGTTTACTCTTTCTAAATTTGCTTTAGAAATTAATCAGTTTTATCAAAATTTCATTTGAACTTGTTAATTTTTAAAAAAAACTTTATATAAGTCATTACTCTAGTAATCTTTCATTCTACTTTAGTTGTTTGTAATTTCGAAATTATACATTATCATAGCTGCCAACTCTACTAGTTTAATTAAAATTCTCCTGGTTTTTGTACATTTCAGAAAACTCTCTAAAATTGAGTAAGTTTTCTAAAAAAATCACTATTGAAATTGAATTTTTGTACGAATTATTGCCTGCTTGCTTGAATATTTAAATAAATATTACTGATACATAATGAAGGGAACCTCATTTATAGAAATCAGTTAAAAACTTTTTTCGTTCTTAAATGTTCAGTTTATTTTTATTCAGAACTCTCTCAGTCTTTTAACTATCTTTGATTAATTAAATGCCTATTAATATTCGAAATTACGAGTAAACATAAGACATAATATGTTTAACGTCATTTCAAATATGTTTAATGTCAATCATAACTAGAAAATATTGTAGTTTTTCTATTTTGATGACTATAAAAATCCCTAAAATTCTCTTTGTGTAAAATATTTAGTATATTATGCAACAACTGTCATGAAATTCATATTATTTTGTAAAATCTATTGGATTTTTTCCTATCCATATTATATCCTATATCATTCCTATCCATTTCCTATATACATTTAAATTGTAATTTTGTTGCAATAATGAAAAAAATAATTTAAGTGTAGCTAAATGAGTTAATTGTAATAATTTTTTTCCCACTTCTTTTTTCACATTTTAGAAGAAGTACCTATGTAACTTTATTTTTTCAGTATCTGGAATTTTGCTTAAAAAAACCTGAAATAAAACCAAAAGGCATCCTTAGAAATTTTTTCAGAGAGTAAAACCTGGAAAGCAAAAAAATTATTAAGTTATAAAATATTTTGAAAATTATAAAATGTTTTAAAAATTATCCATAATTTTTTATGTTACGAAATGTCATAAATTTTGTATCAATTCTGTAATTACTTAAAGCTACTATGTACTAAGCCAATGTTTAAAATGTGGTATTTTGATGTTAATTGTAATAAAACAGTATTAATGTTAATTTTAGGGTTTTTTCATTATGAGCGTTTTGTTAATGACTTATCACTTTTATTTTAGATCTGGCTCATATGAAATAATGGAAGCTGAAAATGTGCAGCCTGGTACAAAAGTTGTTGCATATATTAAAAGTGGTAATGAAAGAAAATTTGCTGATGAAGATGAGATTAAAGGTATAGTTTTCCAGCTGTAAAATCATTCCATATTTTTTTAATATATTCATTTCTATTGCATAAGAATTTTGTTGGGAATTATGTAAATCATCTATTTAACAGGTAAAATACAAAATTTATTGCAGTAGAATATACAACATAAGATAAATTGTATCTTATATTGTATATTCAGAAACTTACACTGCAGTCAATGTGGTAATTTATTTTTGTTTGAAAATCTCTCACTGATTATCTGATGACAACATCTCAAAGTCATTGAGCTGAATCATTAAACCAATCATTTGAACTGGTGTTATTTTAATTCATTGAGATTATAGTTTGTCCATAAATATGATGTATACACATTCCTTGGAATTTCTTTAGAAATGAAAAAGCATCTTATGAGAAGATCTTGGGTTTACAATGTTTATATTAAATCAGTGGTTCTTTGCTGTGATCTGTGCACCCCCTGGGCATCTCCAGGACTTTTTAGGGGATCTATAAAGGTCCCCATTTAATGTCAAGATTGTCCTCTTTTACAGACTCTGAAAGGTTTTGTGGAAAATTGAAAGATTTGCCTTTCTAGTTTAAATTGCTTAATCACTTCCATAAAAGTAACTACTGGAACATGTGTATTGATTTCTTTTGTTTTCATTTACAATCGTGCTACTCACCTCCCACAGTCGACAAGGAGTATTCTGGCCCAGAAACTTTTGGGTTCTCTTTGACTTCTAACCCCTTCTGTGGAATGAGAACTTTTTTTTTTCATCTTTTGATGCCAATCACTTTGTGTTTAGTTTGTTGATTAGATTATTTGCTGATTTTTTAACAGATTTTCTCTATTTTTATTTTCTTAATTTATTTATCAGTTTTGATTATTACTTCTCAAATTTTTTTATTGTTCTGTACATGGATCGCAGACTTAATTGTATTGTTTATACTTTTATTAATTTATTAAAATTGAATCTGCATTTTAAGTAATTTCCCTGTTATTTTATTGTGAGTCTTCTGAATAATAAAAGGTGGCAGGTATGAGTTCAGTCTCAGAACATAACACTAGCTTTTTCTATTAAATGACATTTTCTTTATGTAATTGCATATTTTATTCCTATGACAAAAAGAAATTGAACTATTTCAGTAAATATTAAGTAGGGAAATATATAAAATTACTAAGCTTTCAAAAGTGTTCTATTGTAAGAGATTGTGAAAGAAGGTCTAGAAAAAAAGGAGAATAATTTCTTCATATCTTTCTTTTTAAATTAAATATGCTTCTGACTACACTAAGCTGTATAAAATGTTTTTAAAATTGGCAGCTCAAATTTTTTTAAAAAAATTGTTGGTATGAATTATTTACTACAGTTTACTAAATAAATAAATAAATCTTTCTTTTCAGGTGTCATTAACAAGTACAGCAACTTTGTTGCCTATCCAATTTACGTTAATGGAAAAAGAGTTAATAATATTCAGGTAAGAAATAATTTTTTATTAAATAAAACTCTCCGTTCCCAAATGGGCATAATTGTAATAGTGATACTCTCCCTCACACATCATTTCGGAATAATAATGGCATGATGTGTAGCGTTTTTAAGAAGTGCTTAAAGGTGCTTATTTTCTGTTTTTGTTTTTTAAAAGCCCTTAAAGGTGCTTTTTTTCTTTAGGATTTTTTAAAAAGTGCTTAATATTCTCTTTTCACTAATGAAATTGTCGCTTTTTGCCACGTATTATGCAAAAGCGTGGTTTTAATATTGTTCTATTCAACGTTTTCACAATTCATTCAACCATAATCCATTTCGGTGTACCGTCATTCCATAGCGTATGAAAGCGCCAACCATTTTACATGATGAAATACTTGCGAGTCTGCATGTGCGTCTATTAGGTTCGGAGCGATTCTAGCTCTGTCATGTGCAACTCAACTGCATTTAGCTAGATATTCTCAATTTCAGTCTTTATTTTCCATCCTCCGAAATTGATTTAAAAAATCTTTCGATATGTTGGCTTATATAATCAAGAAAGGAGTTATTTGTCAGAAACTAGTTATTTTATTGTGATCATATAAAGTTGTTCAAAATTATTTTGAATTTTGTTAATGTACATAGTGCTTGAAAATATTTTTTGAGTGCTTAGAACATACTTTAAAGGTGCTTCTTTTTTGCTGAAAGATTTGGCTATGCATCCTGAATGGGTAGTCTCAACTGGAGTATTATAGGACAAAATCCTTAGGCCAGAATAATGCATAAACGAAATATTGCCTCATCTGAACACAGTATAGGGGACAGATATTTAATTAGCCTATGCAAAACTATAGATATTAAATTTTTTGAGAATTCACATTTTAAGTAAGTTGATTTATTATAGTATTGATCTACTTATTCTTTGTCTTTTTGTTTTGAGATTATCGAAACTCAACTTTAAAATTATTTGATTAAGGAATTCTTGCTCTCAATTACAAATTTTAATTAAATTTATGTTTGAGGGAATATTATCTAATTAATACTGGATATTCTTTTTTTCTTGTAAAAGTTCTATTGTAATTTTTCTATATATTGATCTCAAACTATTAGGAATTTATTGTTGCATTTATAAAATGTTGTGGAAACGTAAAATTTTTTGTTCTGAACAAAGTGGATCTGAAACTAAAAATAGTATGCTTTAGTTTTCTTTTGCAATAAAATTTGCTTTTATTATACTCTTAAGTATAGCAAATAATGCCTTTTTTAATCTTTCATTAGCTTCTTTTAAAAGTATTCTGACATGTATGTATATTGTTCCAAAAATTGTTCAGAGTTTTTCTTTAGTCCACTACGATGCCTGTGGTTCATATAAACAATAGTAAAATCGACCTTTATTATTGCATAAATATGTTTCACAGTTTTTATATGCTGAGTTAAAAAGAGGTTTTTAAATTTTTTTTGTTTCTTTATACATTTAATTTTCTGAGGACAAGTATCATCAGCAGTGTTTTGACTCAAAATCTCATTCCTCTTACTTGATGCTTCTGATATGCTTCTTATACTATTAAAATTTGTCTATTTTTGGGGGTGGGATGTGTGTAATAAGATAAAGAATGGATGTTTAAATTTTTTTTATGAAATTATTCAAATAAATATTACACTTGCACATTGGTTATGATTTTAATTTTCTAATTATGATTTTAATTTGATTGCAAAAAAATCATTAATAAATTAATTCTAGCCTCATGTAAACTACAGTTGATGTGCAATTTGTATTTGGTGGATGCGATAAACAAAAAATCAAAAACAAAAAAATTTTCTTTTTTCTTTCTAAAATAATATTATCAATGAACTTAAAATTTATATCAAGTGAATTTTTCAATGTAGTTTCATTGTTTTTAATAAAATGTGAAAATTTCTAGAGATTAGTATATTTTGACTTTGGAAAACAATAATATATTTTTATATAGTTGATTTTTATATGGTTTTTATAAGATGATAGTTTTTTATTATCTACATTAAAAAAGAAATCAGACCTATATAGTTGCCAACTCTACTGAATTTTCCAGTAGACTACTGGATTTTGCCAGTTTCTCCTGGTCTACTGGTTTAATAAATTCTCCTAGTTTTTGTACATTCTAAAAAATTCTCTAAAATTGAGTAAGTTTCCTAAAAAAAATCACTATTGGAATAGAATTTTTATGCAGATTATTGCTTGCTTGCTATTTAAATAAGTATTACTAATACATAATGCAAGGAACCTCATTTATAGAATTCGGTTCAAAACTTTTTTTGTTCTAAAATGTTCAGTTCATTTTTATTCAGAACTCTCTTTTCAAATTAATTAAAAAAATCTTTTAACCATCTTTGATGAATTAATGCCTATTAATATTCGAAATTATGAGTAAATATAATACATAACACTTTGAGTATGTATCATAACTGGAAAATATTGCACTTTTCCTATTTTGATTACAATAGAAATCCCTAAAATTCCCTATGTGTAAAACATTTAGTACACTCTGCAACAATTATCATGAAATTTATTTTAATTGCACAAAATCTACTGGATTTTTTCCGATCCATGTTGGCAGTTATGCATTGATAAATTAACTCTAACCTCATGTAAACTACAGTTGATGTGCAATTGGTATTTGGTGGGTGACAGTGTTTTCATCATGGAAAAAAAATGGGTGAGAATTTCTCACCCTTTCTCAAAAACAGGGTGAGATTTCAGAAAGTTAAGTGAGATTTCTAAAAACTAAAAAAACACAAATAGACTTGAAAAAAAAGCATTATTTTTTTTTTGTTATAATACATTTTTAACGTCTTCTATTTTTTAAAGCATTTAATATTGCTGCATCATCATAGAAGATTTTGCCTTTACTAGGTATTTATCCATATTACATTAGCTCATAAAAAATTTGAACGTCTTACATGAAAAAACCTTACCTACGGCAAACACGTGGTTGCAGAGAAATGTGTTCAGAAAGGGGTTCGGAGGGGTTGTGTTCTGTTGTTCGAAAAGGTTCTGAACAATACTGATAAATAGGGAAGCTAGATAACAGGGCAAATGTTGAAAATAATGAAAGATCCAGGAAGAAAAGTGAAGCGGATTTTATTTTAAATGGCGTAAATCGATGCTTTTTCCAAAATTGGAGAAATTCGTGAATTTTGAAATTGATTTATAGAATGCGCGAATTTCTCGCGGTTGTAATTTTTTAATGCGAGAAAAGAAAAAAATATTCGAGATTCTCGCGCATTAATGAAAACACTGGGTGAGATAAACAAGAAATCGAAACAAAAAATTTGCTTTTTCTTTCTAAAGTAATATTATCAATGAACTTAAAATTTATATCAAGTAAATGTTTTAATGCAGTTTCACTATTTTGAATAAAATTTGAAAATTTCTGTATTTTGACTTAGGAGAATATTAATATATTTAAAAAAAATGTTTGATTGATGTATAGTTTTTGATTTCCTACATCAAAAAAAAAAAAAAATCATAACCAATCCAACAAATAGTTTTTGTTCAATTTGTTGCACTAATTCAGAAATTTTTGATTCAGCTGCCCAAGTTGTTATTGCTGTGTTCCCCCCCCCCCAACAGCTTCATATTTATTGAAGTTTTAGAATATTAATATTATAAGATTTAAATTCTTGAGAAGTTGAACTGTTGATTTTAGCAATAAAAAAAAATTAAATCAAAACAATACTTTATTTTTACTTAAATTAGTTCATATTATGAAAGATTTGTAAGGATTTTATGAATTTGAAAATGTATTAATCAAAATAATATTTATTTCAGGCTGTCTGGCTGATGGAACCCAAAGAGGTACCTCCAGAGATTCACACGGAGTTCTTTCGATACATCACTAAGACAGTTGACACTCCCCGCTATTGTTTGCACTACCAGACAGACTCACCCCTCAATTTGAGGTGCCTGCTGTACGTGCCAGAAGGGAAGCCGGGACTCTTCGAAATCAGTCGAGATATGGAGATTGGTGTCTCTCTGTATAGCTCGAGGGTGCTGATTAAAAACAAGGCTGATATACTCCCCAAATGGCTTCGTTTCATGAGAGGTACGTAAAGTAACATTTATTTAAAAAAAGAATTTCTATGAAAAAAATGTAAAAATTTGTTTAAAACTTTTGAAGTGAGTAGACAAAACAGGCATTAAATTTTTACAATGTCTGGCAGAATTTCTGACTTTCTAAAGTTCAGAAGAATTCTTAATATTTCTACATTGTTATGTTTTTTACTTTATTATTTTTTATTCTCTTTAATCAAGAATGATGTATAAAGATTAACAGTATGTTGGACTCTCAATGTACCCATATAGTAATAAAATAAAGTAAAAAACTTTAAGTTTATAAATTATTTAAATAGTTTCACATGTTTTTTTTTTTCTCTAGATTTAAGTTGACGGGTATTTTCAGACTTTTTATTCTTCTCCTATCCTTATAAGCCTAGCTAAAATATTTTTTTAAAAATTGTAATAGGGTTATATGATTTATCACGCTGTTATAGGTTTTACATGTTTCCTCTTTTCTTAATTTTTATTTAATTCTTAAATGAATATTTAATTCTTCCACCCCTTTCTAAATAATTTGAAAAATTAAATTAATTAATATGACCAAAATTTATTTTTTAAAGTCTTCTCTTCAACTGCTTGTATTTAAGTATAGAAATGCATACTATGAGATGTTTACTATAATTTGGTGACTTATTTTATTTTGTACTTGGTTCTCAATCTTGAGTTTATGGCTACTAATGTTCAACTAAGTAGCCTTGAAATTTTGCACCTAATCCAGAAGATGAGGTAACTCCTGGATCAAGTACTGGGAGAAATTTGCCTTCATGAAGGACTTTTTAATGGAACTTACCCATATTTGCACTATATAAAGAAGAAAACTGCCGAAAACTCTTAGGGTTAACTTAACAACAAGGTAACTCTACCCCATGATTCATCTATGACTGAACATATTTTACGCCAGTATTGTGCTCGGTACGAGCCGAGTGCGGAATTTGTATCGACCAAATATTGCTGGGATTTAAGTCCAGTGCACCTCATTGGAAGGAGAAAACTCAATCCCATGAGCCACATTCGATTCGAGGACTTATTTGGGGTTTTCATATTCCTCAAATGATCTTTGGGTTGGCTTGACATTTGATAAAGCTTATTTTTGATGAAACACCAATCAAGGGTCTTTTGCTGTGTTCTGATTTGCTGATATTCAGTTGTATCCTGCCGCTGTAGATTTGGCAAGAAGGACTTTTGTCTTACCCTTTGGCTTATCAGTAAAAGTATAAATTTTCAAAAACGTTTAAATGTGAATATATTCAATGCTTTATTTTAATAATTTAATAATAATAAATTGTTATTGTTCTCTTGTTCAAAGATACTACAAAGATATCCTGAAGGTCTCATGTTTAAATAAATAAATTGAGTTGTTTCACTCCTCTATTAATTTTTTAGAACCGAAATTTAAAGCAGAGACTATTGCCATTTTTAAACACAGATTATATTCTAACTAATAGATAATTATACATAATAAACACAGAATTATTGCTCAGATATTTACCTTCCCACCCCAAAAAAGCATTGTTTTTCACTATTTATCTGTTTATTAAATTCTCTAAAAGATTCATTAAATTGTGGTATTTAAATTTTCTGAAAGGTTTAAAAATTATTAGTAAAATTTTTTTGATATTCTTATGCACATTTCTTTGTTTTTATCCTTTAATAGTATTTTGTAAGTTTTGTAACAATTTGACAACTTTATTTGTGGTCTAAATTTTTTTTTCACAAGATAATCTGCAAGTGTCATCTTAAATGCTCACCATCAAGCAAAGCTTTCTCTCTCTTTTTTTTAAGATATTCTATTTTTAATTGCAAAACCTATTGTAGTTACTGGCAATGTATTAGCAATTTGCTAAATTCACAATGCACAAAAAGGATGTTATTGTTACCCTCTCCAACTTAGAGCTCTTTCTAAAAATCCAGTTTTTTTGTTTTGTTGTCTTAACTAATTTCATTTATAAAAACTTGCGCTCTTTTTTATTTTTATGTTTCTTCATGTTTTGAAAGTCTGAGAAAGAATTTTTAACCACGAAAATAATACAGATAATATTTTTTTAAATTCTACAATATTTCTTTATAGGAAACAAATTAACAAGAATATGAATAATTTGAACGAGAACTTCTGAAATAGATTTCATTGTATTTCTTTTTTCATATTTTTTTCCTACTATGTATCTGTCCTGTTTTTAATTTTATTTTAGAATTATGTTCTGTTCTTAATTCTAGTTTCCAGAGCTCATTCTAGGCAGAAAAAAGTGCAGGGCGCAAAAGTTTATAAAAAGGGCATTATTATTCTAAAAAGGCAATAATTTCTTTCTATGGGCTTTACACGTTCTATTGAAAAATATTGTCAATTTGTAAGAGGGGTGAAAAATACTTTTAACTTTACAAAAAGTAGCAAAGCAATCATATTAATTACTAATTTTTATTAATAAATTATCATATAAATCAAGTTAATGAGCTAATTAGCTTAGTAATTTATTCAAAATGCATGCATATATTAATAAAATAATAAATGTATGTTTTTAAGTGTCTGTAGTTATGATTTAATAATTAAAATGATTAATAATAATTATGATTTAATAAATAATTAACTTTTCAGTTATTAATTTTATTATAGGTGCTTTAAATAGTATAACAATATAATTAAAATGCAGCATTAAATTAAATAATATACATTGAAAATATTATACATTAAAAATAATTTAAAACTTATGTTTTTAATACCATACAAATAAAAATTTTTTTATAAAGATTAATTAAAAAATAACATACAAAATTCAATAAAGCATCTTACTCAGTTCTCCTTCAATATTATATTAAACAAATTTAAGAAACTATCAAAATATGGATTTAATGATGGTCTATTTTTATTTCCACCATTTTTTAGATAAGCCTGAGCCTAAAATCTGCTTAAATGAACATATTTTATAGCAATATTTTGTAGTTAAGTTCAAAATTTAAAAAAAAAAAAAAAATCAAAAATTTTATATATTTTTGCTTATTCTAACTTAAAAACTATTTATGCCAGTAACAGAAATAACAATTTTAATTATTAAAAATATTTTCATAAAAAGACTGTTTTCAATACCATACAAGTTTTTTAAAAAAATTTAAGATTAACTGAAAAATAACATACAAAATTCAATAAAGCATCTTACTACCATTTATGCTTTTGATTATAGTAAGCATATTGTTAAAATAAAATCAAAAGTTCTCCTTCAATAATTTCATTAAATGAATTAAAAAAAGTGCTCTATTTAATTTCCACCATTTTTTAGTTAACAATGAACCTAAAATCTGCTCAAATGAACATATTTTATAGTGATATTTTGTTGTGTGGAGTAGAGTTGTAAGTGGTGTTCCTGAATTTATGGTAGTTTAAGTACAGTCATAAGAATTTTGATTGCTTGCTAAAACTGTGAGTTTCCCAAAAGACAGTTCTGGTTTACCAAAAGGATGACCTTCCACACCTGCTGACCACTCTCCCACCTTTACAATAGAACATTGCTTGACAAAAAAAAAGAAAAAAGATTTATCTTCTTTTAGGGAGAAGAGTATGCCAAGAATAAGAGAAAAGCATCTTTACCCCTCTCCCCACTAATGAATTCCTGTTGGACAACTGAGAGGCCCCTCTTGAACTTTTCTGCTCTGGAAGATAGTGGAAGTAACTGCAAACTTTCAAAGACAAGTGCAACAAGAGGGTGTGATGGTTATTTTTCCTTTCCCATATATATCTATGTTATTGACAGCAATGACAAACTAATTAATAAGAGTTGGAAAAAAAAACAAAAGCTTAAGAAATCCATAGTAGAGTTTAGGGAAAAAATGAAGAAAGGTTGAGGAAATAAAGGCTATGGTGTCTATTACATCAGAGCACTAACTTACTTTAGGGGGCAGCAGGGTGGATCCTTTTGACTAAAAGAGCAACAGGGTACTGCGACCTGTTAACCCTGCCTAGAATGAGCTCTGCTAGCTTCAAGTTTTGCTTGTTACAGATTTTTAAACTTGTGAAAATTTGTATGGCTCACAATGTAAATAATTTTAATATTCCAATGTTCACTTGGTTTTAGAAATTCTCTCTTATGATTATTTCATTAGTATCATAAATTTTTTGTAAGAAACAAAATTATTTATATGCTGTTTATCACCTATTTTTTGTTTACCTATGGATTATTTCTACTTTGAACTTTTGGTGTTAACGATCTCTGTTTTCTAAACAGGTGTCATTGATAGTGAAGATATACCTTTGAATTTAAGTCGAGAACTCTTACAAGATAGTGCTTTGATAAGGTAAGTAATTTATTTGATGTTCCCAACATATTTATTCCACTGCTTAAAAAGATCAGGGAAATTCGATAAAATCATTCTGGTAATATATCAGACACTTTCTTTTAGGTGTTTGTGGCCAGCCTGCTTTAAATTTATTAATCGATTATCTTTTCAAAAATTAATTTTTCAATATTTTTGCCGTTTAAAAGTTTCAGAATCATCACCATTTGAGTTTTTCATCATTCAAATACTTCTTTTAAAATGTTGTCAAATGCTAAGTATTTGTGAGGGAAATTAAAACTTAATATATATATATATATATATATATATATATATATATATCTGTGTGTGTGTGTGTGTAACATAAAAAGCTTCAATTAATCTTTTTATGTTATTTCTTTTCTGCAAATCCTTTTATTTTATTTTTTTATTCTAATTGAAGCGCTTTCTCACACTTTTAAATTCACATCCTGTCCTTTAACCTAATTTTGGCTCAGTTATGCATTAATTAAAAGTAAGACTTTTTTTCTTTTACTCTTTGTGGGAATCTCATGACCTATTTAATAAATCAATTGTAATTATTTATGTTTCCCTATTTCCCTAAAATATAATAAAATAGAGGGAAATTCATTTGCTACTTTCCCTAGGATAAAAACCTATGCACACAGTTTTGGAGTGCTAATTTGAGTTCCACCATTGATAGAAAATGTTTTGAATATACCATGTGAAGCTAAATAAAATCTTTTAGCCTTCCAACTGCTATCTGCGTGGCTCAACAACACTCGACCATGACTGCCACCCTTTCATATTGAAAGGCAAAACAGTGCTATTAAAAAGATGAAAATTTCTATTTGAATCAGTTGGGAAGAAATATATTGATAATTTTAGAAATGGTAAACTATTTCACTCAACTTTGGGATAAAATGGTACCAGAAGTAATCATTGTGGAATATATTATGATTATATACACTAAATATTCGAAAAATATTGTGAACATGTACTCCTAAAAATAAATGTTCCATGAATTGGAGCCACCTTTGTGATCTTTTCACAGTATTTCTATTTTTTTCCTTTTTCTATACAGTTGAAATAGGCAAATCTCATTTTACTAAAATGCATATTTTATCTTAAATCCTCAATTTTAACTTCTGTTTCAGAAAAATTTCTACAATGATTACAAATAGGTTTCTTCGATATCTACAAGACCAAATGAGAAAGGATATTAATAACTATAGAGCATTCCATGATAACTATTCTCTCTTCTTAAAAGAAGGTATCCTGTCAAACACTGATCAACAGTTAAAAGTAGGTATTTTGTTTTTAAAGGAAATGTATTGCTTTGCTATTTGTTATTCTCTTGTTTTTGTTTCTTTTGCAATGCTTCTAATAGGATATAGTGATTCTTGATAAACTGAAACAATTAAAACGCAGTCTTATTAAAATTTTATTTGTATTGAAACATTTTTAGCAATTTTTACTTAACTTTCATGTTTATTGTGAAGGGTAAATTTTACAATTGAAATTTTGAACATTTTCTGATTTGCTAGAGTGCTGAAACTTCAACTTGAGCCCTGATCTAGCTGATATTACAAGTTTTTATATCTCCAAAGAACTAGAACAGTAGAATAAATAAAATAAAGGTTTTTTTCTAGGAACTAGGACTGGGCGATATTAGAAATTATATATCGTGATGCATCGTCAGTTTTGCATCGCGATATAGTATTTTTGAATTTCATTTACTTGTAAGGCACAGAAAGTCAGATTTCTATCGAAACTCCATACTCAAATTGATTTAAATCAATTTATAAGTTTGAAGACATATATGTTTTGCTTAAGAAAGATATCAAATGCACAAAACTTACTTAAAATATTTATTGAAAAAATGTGTAGATACAGAATGAAATATTTGCACCTCTTTATCGTTTATAAGGTATAAGCAGTCTAATTAAGCACCTAATTATCTAAATTATTAATTAATTAAATTATAAATTAATTGTTAATTAATTTAGGTAATTATTAGGTAACAGAAGAATTTAGGTAATTATTAGGTAACTTTACTAAGCTTTTAACTAGAAATAAAAGAAAGTTTAAAACGATAGGTTTATGAATTATTTGAAAATCAATTAGTTTAAGCGAATGAAATTTTGAAAAAAAAAAGTTTAAAGCCATAAAAAATAATTTTACTAAATGAGCCATATAAAAATAACTTTGATAATTACATAATTATTAAGTTCCATTGTAATGTTCAAATTCTAAATGAAAAAGTAAACGCAAGTTATATTTTCTAAAAATGATCACGTAAATAACGAAAGATTTCTTAATTTAAAAATAAATAATAAAAAAATAAATAAAATAGAAATTTATCAATATATTTACCTAACAATATAGAAAGAAAATTTAAAAAATAAGTTCGTTAAAAATTATTTGTATGTTTGAAACAAAGTGCTAAATAAATTTTTAAAAAAATAAATAAATAATAAAACGATTTTAAATCACTATTTTTTATTATTATTATTTCACATAAATAATTACATTAAATTGAATAATGACCAAATTATGAACGAAAAACAAAGTAACGTTTAATTTCTTAAAAATGAAAACAAAAGAATTGTGATATTCGATAATATATTTAGCTAATTAACTAATAATATTAAAAGAAAATTTTTAAAAAACTGATTGTACTCTCTAATAAAACGAAAAAAATGAATAAAATTCCCAAACCTTTCAAATTTTTTTGAATAAACGAAGTTGATTGACTTATGTCCAAATCCAAATGACAAAAAATAAGTTTTGTTTTAACTTTATTTCTAAAAATAAAAGCAACTCAAGATTTATAAATTTAAAATCAGTAATAAAAACCCATTAAATTATTAGAAGTTTTATCCAAAAAGTTTTTAATAAATTAAAAGAAAAGAAAAAAACCTAACAAATTTAATTACTTTGTAACTTAATTCTTTATGGGCGCCTTAAATTAGATTTCCGATAATTTTCACATTTAAAAATAAGAAAAGGTTTTGTTGAAAAAAAATTACCTAATTAATGACGAAACTCTTTATAAATTCTTTTCAATAATAGATTGCGTTCAGAATAAGGCAACGGCAGCGATCACGAAGTTTGTCCCATTGAAAATAATCTACAAGAAATGATATCAAGTCGCGACAAAGAATGAAAAAAAAACTAAGAGGTGCGAAAACGAACATGCGAGATCACGATATAGTATTCTCAAATCTCTGGTTCTGATTCTAGCGCTGATCAATCAAGGCCATTTCAACATAACGAAACGAACACCCCGAGTCGGCATCGGAACGTAAGGGAAGATCCTTGCATGTCTTATATCGCTATATCGTCTTTCCTCGATGACTTAAATCATATTTCTGATGCAACAGAAATCTGATGAGTCTCCTGGAACGAAAGTCGCTGTATCGACTTGCCAATATAGGCGTTAAATCGATATGTTGCGATACATCGATTTATAGCCCAGTCCTACTAGGAACTATAAATATTGAAATAATTTTTTGAATGGTTTATTATTGCAATCTAGTTTATTCTTGGTATTTTTCTCAAGCTATTTAATAAATTCATTTTAAATAAGTAAAAACTATAAAGCTCTAATTGGAAAGAATATGAATTTCTTCAAGCAATATAATAGTTGCTATAAAATTTTTTTAATTAATGGAGTTTCATTGGTAAAAGATTTTCTAAATACAGTTGAACTTGCTTATAATGAACCCGAAGGGATGCCTATACTTGTTTGTTATAATAAAGTGCTCGTAAAAAGCAGTTTTTTTTAGAAAATTTATAATCGTTAATACATTGTACTTAAGAAGTATTATTTCTGTGCAGCACAGAAGTTAATTTGCTTTGAATTATCTCTTATGCTAGTGTTCTTCGGATAAGATTCATAGTCAAAAACATCATAGACACTAAAAGGCAATCAGTCTACTCGAAAAACAAAAAGGATTTTCTCCAAGGAGAAATCCGCTGATCTAAAGAGGTGAAATTAAGTATAAATTTTATGAATCGCAAAAATATTGCTCACTGAAATCTGGGTTTGCCCGTTAAAAACGAGTTATTCTCCAATTGACGTAACATTGAACCAACTTAGTTTTCCAATTTTTCTTTTTTGTTAAATTCGTTCTTGTTAAATCAGGATTCGTTTATAAGTGAGTTCGACTGTAAGTATTTTATTTTTAAATAATCATAAAATTATTTGTTAAGCTTATGAATTATACCTATGAAACTTCTATTATGAACTTTCACTTATAAATTAGTTTTATTGGGTAAGGTGATATTTTTAGTTATGATTTAAATTGTTTTTTAAAAAAGTTCTGTTTGAAGCATTTTTTTTTTTTCAAAAATGCAGATTGTTATTCTAAAGTAAAAAATCACGATTCATAGTAAATTGTATTTAAGTTAGAAACCATGAATTATTTATGAAAAGCAATTTTTTTTGATTAGTGATATGTTATAATTTATAGGAAGACATAGCAAAGACATTATTGTTTGAATCATCAGCCCATCCTGAAGGGCGAAAAATCAGCCTAACTGATTACGTAAAGAATATAAAAGAAGGACAAAAGGACATTTATTACTTAGCAGCACCCAGGTAATTATATTATATATAGATTGATTTTTTTTTAAATTTATTTTTTGTTTCTATGTTTTTATTTGTTTGAAATTACATGTAAAAATAATTCTTGTAACTATTGAATAGATAATCAGGAATCTGCCCAGACATTTTGTGAAAGGTCCTGTTTTTGTAAAATTGTGAAAAAAGTACTCATAATTTGTGAATATAAAATAAGCATTAAGTCACATTCTTTCAACCAGGGTCCTGCTTTTGTGAATTAGTGCAAATAGGATCCTGTTATTGCAAAATTTGCTAAAAATCTTTTCAAGAAGTTTTTAAATTGTAAATAGATACAAGATTCTGCTCAACAATTGCTGCTACTAAATTAGAGAAGACAAATATTTGGTATTTAGCCTATACTGCTCAACACAGAGAATATTTATTTCGGGCGAATGATGGAAACAAAATCACTCACATTTTTAATAATTTCAATTGACATATTTTAACTAACACAACTTAGTAATGTATCACTTTTAATGTGTTACGCATTAAGTAAACTTAAACAATTCTTAAATTTATAATATTTTATTTAAAAAATTGCCAGAAATTAATTTTTATTTACATAATATTCTATTAATTAATTTTACGAACAAATATAAATTGATCAATTATTTATTTACGAAAGAAAAATTATCATTTATTATCAATAAGAATGTGCACAGCATGTTTGTAAAAGTAAAAAATATTTTCTTAGAATACTACATTTAGAATTTAAATTCAGGAAACTTGGAAAACTCAGTTCGTTGCGAACCATCTTTCTACCCCCCCACCCCCCGGGAAGGGTTTATTCGATTAACAAAACAATAATGAAGATAAACAAATTTGTGAAGGGTCCGTTTTTATGAAAAGATATTTTGTGAAGGGTTGCTTGACAGACCCGAATTTTTTCTAAACAGACCCCTGATAATGAACAGTTTTAAAGTTGGAAAAATTCTTTTTAAATAAAATATGTGACACGAATTATATAATAATTTATAAAATTGTATCAACTCATATTCAATTTTAATAGTTAAGTTAAAAGGATGCAAAAAATGTTTTTAATTATAATATTTTCAAATATTAAGTGAAATTATTTTCACATCATTTTATGCTGCAAATTTCAAAATGCAAAGCTTAATTATTTTAAACTTTATTATTTATTAAAACAAAAATGGATTAGCTTAATCATTTTTTCCGAAGAAATATCATAGATTTAAAAAGAAAATATTAATTTGTTTATTGAAATATCTTTTCTTTAGAAGAACGAATTATTGCTTAACCAGTATAAGAGTAATTTTTTAAAAAAAAATCTTTACAGAATTATTAAAAAACATTTGCTACTATTTCCTTTTTACACTTTGTTTCATCAGTCCAGTAACAGGCATTTGGCCGAATTGCTATGACAACCAGTGTCTCACACGTAGGCTGCTTACAAGGAGCATTTTTTTAAAGAAATAAAGTCTTTCTTTCACAATACAATTTCTTTTTCATTCATTGTTTTAAAAAAAAATTATTTTTTAAAGAATCTAACTATGCACTTGCTGAACTTCAAAATAAGACTGATATAAAAGTTAAAATACTGCTGTGAGTATCCAGTTAACTCCTATTCTCTAAAATATTGTAATTTTATTTATAGGATTGTAAGTTGTCTATTATAGATTAGCCATTTTTTTTGTACCTAAAATGATCTGTGATTATCAATGTTATTTCAGAGGCTAAACATTATACATTATGTTTGGTTTCATTTACAGGTGTCTTATGTTATTCAGATAATCATTTTTTTTTTTAAATTAATGGATATTTTTGTCTGAGATAAAAATTCCTAGTTTTCACTATTAACCCACTGACGGTTCTGCATGTAAAAAGTCGTGTTTTAACGTGTAGTCTTCTTCGCATAGCAAAACTGGTTTTTCTCTTTAACAGATAGGAAGATTGGGGAGAAACATTGTGCCAATTTCGCCTATTTGCTAAACCGCCAGTGGGCTAAGATTGCGTCACCTGAAAGTAGGAAGTGATTAAGTCATTCTATATTCTATTTTCAGATTTTAGTCAATCCTTTTTACCATTTATTTTAATAAGTTCTCAAAATACTCATTATATTCCTATCACTTGATACATAAATTTTATTCACTTGATACATAAATTTTATTCACTTGATACATAAATTTTATTCACTTGATAGATTTTATTCATTTGATAGATTCTTTTCACTTGATTATATAGTTTTGATGCACTTTTAAAATTAGTTGGTTTGGAATGAGTCTTTTTATTTAATTAGGATAATATTTATAATTCTTGAAAATTGAAAACATACGACATTTCGAATTTAGGTGCCGGCCACTAACTATTAATCGTTCAGACTTATAATTCTGTTTCAGTATTTTGGCTCAGTGTCAGCACTTTTCTCCATCAATTTTTTTTTATTTTTACTATATATACCCTATTGCTAAATGGTGTTAAGGAATTTTTTTTCTCCTGTCTTGAATTGTTGTGAAAGCATTGTTTTTCATTTCTTATGCATGTATTCTTATGCATGTATATCTTATCATATATTGCAAAATCGAAAATACTTTTAGATGTCTATGGATGGTGTTTTCAATATAAATGTAAACAATAACAATCTCGAGCACCATACCTGCTCTAGTTCCAGTTAGAAAGTTTGCAACTGCTTACTACAGCTTATTCTGCAAGGCGATATTTTCAAGCAGATAATTTTGTTTTCAGTAAAAGAAATAATTGGATATTTCTGAGCTCAAATCTGCCGTATTCCATAAGATATTATTGTTATTAAGTAATTCTGGTGAGTTTTTTAGTGAAAATTTTGTTTTAGTTATTTATAGATATATTGTTAAAAAAGGTGACATGGTTGCTAGATTTTGAATAACTTGCTTTTTTGGCAGTCCTGATTTGGCCTCTTTCCATTTGTTTATTACTGTTTGTTCTTGTTGCAAGCTGTGCACCATCTTACGTTAGTGTTAGCACTTTTAGCATTGTAAACACAAGTATTGTTAGCATTGTAAACGCAAGTAATAAGTAATTGAATACCACGTTTGCAAGAATCTCAAAACACAATGATAACGTTGTGAGCCAAATGGCTTTAAAATACACCAGTAACAGTAACCCGGAAGTATAGGTAGTATGGAGCTTGCAGTGTTCCCTAGTATAGAAAACACCATCCATTTAATTTAAGCAATGGTTAATTATTTTTATTTTGATCTTTGTTTCCTGATTACAATGTATTTAGTTTACCTTTTTTTTCATTTGTTTTGCATACAATACATTTATTTTTTAGACCTTTCTTTTTATTTGTTTTGCATACATTTATTTTTTAGTACAGAAATCAAATACAATTTAGTTTTGGCGTTATATATTGCTACATAAAAATATTACATCAGTTTTTTTAGTCCACTAATTACTCATTACCAATATATTAATTAGACTTTTGATAAAATACTTATACTAGAAAAATATTTATAACTAGGATTAAATCACTGCAAATGATGTTTACATACATTCATTGTCTCCTTCTAGTCGACAATTAGCTGAAACATCTCCTTACTATGAAGCCATCAAGAGGAAAGACGTTGAAGTTCTTTTCTGCTATGAACCTTACGATGAACTCGTTCTGTATCAGTTGCAACAATTTAATCTCAAGAATGTCATTGCTGTTGAAAAGGAAATGAGGCAAGACAAAGAGGATGCTACATTAGACAGTATAGGTATGTTTTCAATGCACTTCATGAGTCAACACAGGGTTCCCACGGTCCTTAAAACTGCTTAATTTTATTTTGGAGACCCTTAAAAGTACTTTTATTTTGGTATAAGGTTTTTAAAAGTCCTTAATTTTTTAGTATCACTATAGTTGATAGCAGGGATGAGATTCTTCCGCGGATTCGCGGATTTCCGTTTTTTTTTCTCCTGATTTTTCCATTAATTTCCACTGAAATTGTTTTTTGCACAAGTTAAAATATTTTATGAGGAATTTAATTTTCTGCCGAGCGAAATTATTGAAGTCCTTATTCCTCCCTCTGAAGTTTCTCTAAAAATCATTTCCTTGGGATAAAACTGGTTGACCTTTATACAGGGATAAGATTTTTTTTGTCTCTCGAATTTCAACCTTTTTATCAAAAACTCCGATTCTCTAAAAGTTTAGTTTTTTTTATAAATATCCCGCTTTTTTTAAAAAAATTCAGTCGTTGAAGTAAAATAATTATATTTATTTGCGATTTTCAAAGATAAACAGAAAATTCAGTCTACGCCCTAGCTGCTAACCGTTCCGCATTTTTACTTAAATTAGCTATTTTCTCCGATTTCACACACAGAAAATAAGATTTTCCGTATTTTTTATCCGTCTGCTGGATAGCTCGTATTTTCATAATTCAGACGTCACTGCTTGTATTCTGGCGTAAAAACAAAAACAAAAAGAAAAAAGAGCGAGAACAAAAATAGAGGTGTATTTGCTGTGAAAATATTTATTTGCTCATTCAATTAATCTTGTAAATTTTTATTTATTATGTCTAAACAAAAGCAATACAAACAAGCCTTTTAGAAATTCGAAGTTCAGACTCTGCAAATATCTAAATTTTTATTCACGCAATTTTAATATCAATCATCGATTTTCGTATTTACCTGATTTAAAAGTTGCGAATTGCGATTCTTATTTACACTATTTAAATATCGTACATTGCGATTCTTATTTACGAGATTTAAAAATCCAATATCGTGTTTTGTATTTATGCATTTTTAAAATCACGATTTCATTATCAATCCTCGAGTTTCGTATTTACCTGATTTAAAAGTTGAACGTTGCGATTCTTATTCAGCGATTTAAATATTGTACATTGCGATTCTTACTTACGAGATTTAAAAAATCAATATCACGATTTGTATTTACGAGCTTTTAATTCATACTCACGCGAGCTTAAAATCCAATGTCGTGATTCGTTTTTGCGGTTGTAATATCGCACGATTTAAAAATTATGCATCGTGATCTAAAAATTAAAAAATCATGATTTGTATTTTCGCATTTTTTAAATTCGATGTAGTTTCATATTTACGTGATTTAAAAGCCTCATATCGGGATTTATAATCACATGGTTTACAAGTTTAAAAATCAAACTTTTTTTGTCAAATTTTTGTGTATATATATTTTTCTTTTTTCTTGCATTTCCTCTTTCTTACTTTCTGACTACTCTCATCCCTGTGATAGGAAGAATTTTTTAAAACGAAATGTTCTTTTATCTCTTAGAATTAGACCATGCATTGAGGATAAAGCATTTTTGAGTGACAAAAATTAATTGGGGAGAGGGGCTACAAGAAAGCATGTCCTTTCATTAATATATTGGTTCTTTCATTAATATATTCTGCCTTTTTCCAGGAATGATTTTCTATGAGGAGAGTGAAGCATTCTAAAAGAAAAGAATAGTGTGGGCAAGGGGGATACTGCACATGGAAGAGATAGTGCCTTTGGGGGGGGGGGGAGTTTTAAGGTACCTACAGATTTCAAGAAATTCAGTTCTACTGGTAACACATCAGCTTATAGAAATTGAGTAAAATGCTAAGAAATGAAGTATCAGAAAAATTTTGAACTAGAATTTATAACAAAAACTATTTCCTAAAATCTTGAAGAATTAAATTTGTATAATATTTCAAACTTCAATGTGTAATAAGTTACTAAATTTATAAAAAGCATAACATCTTTTAAAATTCATGATTGTACTAAAAATTAAACAGATCTGTAAGAAACAGGGTTTGAAAAATGCCAGCCCACCTAGGTTTTTCATCAAAATCCTGTGGTGTGGTGGAAATTTTGATGAAAAGCAAGTTTTTTTTTTTTTTCCCAAAAAGTCTAAAATGTTTTTCTTGAGTACTAAATAAAAAATCATGATTTGCTTCCAACAGGAAAGTTAAATATTTAGTAACTATTTATAATTTGTTTTGTAATTATTAATAAATTAAGTAATTTTTTTTAAAAAGTTTTTGATTGTTACGCTATTATTTTTATTTCTTAAGGATAAGCGTAATGTTTCATAAAAATTTAAATCTACTCAACTAAAAGATCCTTAGATTTTAATAATCGTTTTATTCTGTTAACATTGCAACTTAATATACTGTTTTTAATTTTCTTTCAATTTTTGGTTGCTTTAAAATTAGTTTATGTGTTTCGCCAGATTGTTTAGTAACATTATGTAAAGTTAATTCCTAATAACAGGTTTGGCTGGAAATAAATTTGTTAAAGTTTATCATAAAAGTAAATAGTAAATACATTTGCTGGTCTAGTAGCAAAATATAAGATGTAGAAAGGTAAATAATTGGCACTGTCACTCAGGGTTCCCACTCAATTTCAGAAAAAAAAAATTCCCTGACTTTTCCAGGTATTCCAGGTAAATTTCAATGAAAATCCATTCCATATTTTATCTATACTATGAAATTGTTCATTAGAAAATTTGGATTTTTTTATTTGTTATGCCAAGTATTAGATTTTTTGTGTAAAATATATATCATTACATGAGAAAGGAAGCAATTCAGTATGTCTAAAATGTCAAATTTTTACAATAAATAATTGTAATAGATGTTAGAATTATTTAACTCGAATCTCAATAACAGAGTATTGTTATTGACAACTTTAAGATTGTTTTTTTTCCCAGGAATAATGAGGGAATTTTCCAGGTTTTTGTAAGAAAATTTCAACTTTCCCTGACTATTCCCTGATTTTTGGAGTTGAAATAAAATTCCCTGACAATTCCAGGTTTTCCCTGTTCTCCCTGACCCGTGAGAACCCTGCTGGTGGCATATGTATATCTGATGATAAACAATCATACTATTTTTAAAGTCCTTAATTTTTGCTTTGTTAAAAGAGTGTGAACCCTGCAGTAACACTTTTAATTTTGTTCTTTATTGTAACAGTTGGTGTTGTTATTTGTTTAGATGACTCTTCAATTTTATTATCTTTAGTAATTTTTTAAAATTCTATCTTGCAATGGCTTTCAAAATAAAAAGGCCTATAATCGCCATTCTTTTTCAAAAGTGTTGCTTTAGTTCTATTCCAGCAGAAAAGTATTTTTAAGAAAAAAAAAATATTGTAATTCAGAAATCAAGATTGCTGTCATTTATGAATTTGTAAATTGTGGTAGCATGATTTACACTGTAGCAAGTTAAATAAATTATTTTGAAGTTTCAGCCTCAAGTGGGAACAAAATGTATAATTTCAACCGCACATATTTTGTTTAAGTGTTTATTTTATTTAATATTGCTTACATGTTACATTTTAGTTTTAATTCATTGGTCTTTCAAATTGTTTGCTAAAATATTCTTAATGCATTTTACATCATTTTTGTCCCTTTTTTTTAAATTCCTTCTTTTATTTTTTTATAATTTTTTTTTTCAGATGATAACGTTATGTTGAAATCAAGTGCAGAAGATTTGATGAAATGGTTATCTTCACTTTTAGGAAACAAAGTTAACAAAATTGTTGTGAGTTATTGCTTTTCCTTTTCTGATTGTACTGATTTAAGTATAAGATTTCTTTGAAATTCAATTTCTCAGGAACTATTTGACCAATTTTGTTTCAATTTTGTATTTTGTCATAAAAAATTACATTCTTTAAAGATGACGTAAAAATGTGTATGCCTTACAATTTAATTTTTTGTTCGACTATTATTAAATAAAATAGTAAAAAATAGTTATTAAAAGGTATTTTTAGTAGAAATTAATTTTAAAATTTCGCAATTTTTTTTTTGTTTTACTTAAAAAGTTCTCGAGTTATGACAAAATACACAAAAGCAGGGTTCCTACACGGTCAGGAAAACCTGCAAAAGTCAGGCTATTCTAAAATCATGCTAAAAAGTCAGGATTTTTCTTACATATTCATAAAGTTAGGAAAATAAAAAAAAACTATTGTTCATTCAAAGACTGGACAGGCAAAAATAAAGTTTCAAGGAAAAATTCTGTTATTCAAAATATATAATTTCCTCATAATAACATTCCTCTTTCCCTGGTAGAACCTGTCCTGTTAGCAATTTTCCTCCTGTTTATCCAATGATAAGGAATTTTTGATAGGGTTGCTAGGTTTATTGCTCTTTGTGTGAATAACTGGTTTACAGACAATAGTAGCTGAAACAACAGCAGAAACAGGGCCCGACTTAGCCTAATTGGGGCCCGGGGCAAAAACCTCTTTGGGGGCCCCCCTAGCGCCATATGTGCTTAGCTTTAGATGGTCGGTCAACCGTCCATTACTATGTAAAAAAACTTAAAATAATAACATTTATATTGACCTTGAATGATAATGTTTATTTTTAAATCAACAAAATTTTAACATGTTTATTACTTACTCAGTTTTAACCAATATTTACTATTCTTTCAATAAATGAAGAAAAAATTACATAATTAGAAATTCAGTGTAACAGAGGGAGATTATAAATTGTACCGTAATATAACTTTAATTTTACAATTACATACAATATTGTTATGAGACAGAGACAATTTTGCATGACAAGTCAATATTATATCTATTTCTTTTTCAATGGTTTTTTTCTAATTTTACTTTCAGCAAAATTATCAATTATATCATTATAATCAATATTTTTCGTTATATCCGAATTTAAACACAACATAGAAAGTTGAGACAATTTTCTTTGAAGAATGCATGACCTTATGGGCGATTTTAATCTCTTCAGCAATGAAAAGGATCTTTCCCCAGTGCAGTTTGAAATTGGTAATGATAAAAAAATTTGAAGTGCAGTCTCAACATTAGAAAATGATGAAGATAAATTAAATTTTTTTAACATTTTTATCATATCTAATGCAGTCGCCTGCTTATCTACTGGAAAAGAATGAAAATGTTGCAGTTCATCAGGGAACTCCTCATCTAAATCAGAAGGATAGTGCCTTACTAATTCCTCTGCCTTGGTTATTTGGAAATTTGATCCTGTGTTTATCAAACATGAAAATCTATTTTGTAATTTCTCATATGGAATTTTGTGGTTTGTTAAGTTTGTAATTAATGTGTCACATAACTTGTAGTGACAGTTAATAATGTATTCATCGCGTGGCTCAAGGTTAACTTCATGTGCATTTCCATCATCTAACAGTCTACTTCGAGGTGTAATTTTTTTTCTTTTTGCCTCATACATACTGTTTTCTGGCAAAATTTGCAGCGCTTCATCTTCATATTTGTCAAATTCATTTCGAACTGACTGCACAAAATTTATTAAAGAGTCAAATAATGGCGATACTATCTCTAATTGAGCATTAGAATTTTGCAGAACTTTACTTGCTTGATGTAATCTTTGTAAAATGCTATCCCACACAACTGTATTTAGTGCATTTTCAATCTTAAGTAATTTTTTATAAAGAGCTTTAGCTTCATTTCTAGTGGAAGGAGTTTGGTCTTGATCGTCTGCCAAATAACTCAAAGATTTTAAAACTGAAGCGTAGTTTTGACGCAATGCCTTAGTAGCATTTGCATCAGCACACCATCGTGTACATGAACGATTTTTTAAGGTCAGTTTTTGCTTATTTCCTTTAAAATTATCAATCATAATCTGCCATCGGTATGTTGAAACAGAAAAAAAGTTATATAATTCTTGCAGTAAAGAAAAAAAATTCACAACTCTAATACAGGATTCTACAGCATTTATTCCAACTAAATTCAAAGAATGAGCAGAACATGGTACGTATTCCGCAGTAGAATTAATATTTTTAATTCTTGCTTGAACACCTGAATATTTCCCTGCCATGTTGGAGGCATTATTATAACTTTGGCCCCTGCAATTTTGTATGTCAAGACCTAAATCTTCCAAAACTTGCAATATAACATTAGTTAAACTTTCTGCATTGTGACCAAAAATTTGTATAAATTTTATAAACCTTTCAACAGATTCATAATCAGGACCAAGATATCGCAAAATTAAAGTTAACTGGTCTATATGGGTAACATCTGGAGTAGAATCCACTATAATTGAAAAATACTTGGCATCTATAACTTCTTTAATAACAACATTCAAGACTTTTTCACCCATTAATTCAACAAATTCATTCACAATTGTTGATGATAAATAATTAACATTGCCAGTTCCTTGATTACCAGCTTTTTCGATATGCTTCGCAAGAAATGGATCAAACTGGGCTATCAATTCAAGGCAACCCAAAAAGTTCCCATTATGATTTGAACCGAACGTTTCATTTTCCCCAAAAAAAGCCATACCTCTTGATGATAAAAATTTAACTGTTTCAACAATTCTTTGTAATACTGACCGCCAGTAATGTACTTCACTTTGATATTGCTTGATTATTGCAGAATCAATTCTTTTTTCAGTTTTAAGTCTCTGGGTAAACTTTAAAATTGATTCCCTGTGCATAAAAGAATTTTCATGCTCTGTAAGTCGAATGACAACATGCTTCCAATCATCGAAGCCAGATGTTGAAAGGCTAGTTGTTGTGTTTCCCAATAATTTGCAAACCCTGCAAAATAATTTCTTTTCTGATGCTGATAATACCAGCCATTCTCTTGCCAATTTTTCACCATTTTTTTTAATTTTAAAAAAATTAATTTTGGTTAAAAGACGTTTGCCTCCATTGAATATTTTCACAGTGTTTTTTACCAGATCCATATTTTGTGGAGGTGGCTTTCTAAGAAAATGATCGATCATATCATCAGTGATAGTGTGCCATTTAGCCGGATCATCAATCGGCACTTTTTGCTGAATGTCCTTTTCAGGTGATAAAACATTTGCGGTAAAACATTCTTGTTCTTTGTGCACTTCATAATCGGCAGCCGGATCATTGATTGGTACTTCCTGTTTGTTATTTTTGGGCACCTCATCTGCAGAAGCACACTCCTGTTCTTCGCGTTCATGGGGCTTTTTATAACCAACATCTTGCAAATTGGGTAACGGTTGCATTTGTAATGCAGGAGAGATTTCCGATTCTTCTATACGTGCAGGAAAGAATTTTAAGATGCTCCCTTTAGCTTTTTCAGCTTGAAGTTCTCGAGCCTTTTTATGTTTCCTTTTCTGGCTCCCAGACATGTAAGACCGCTCCATTTTTTATTGTAGCTTTAATACAGTATAATTAAGAATTTAAGCAAAATAAATTACTCCCTATAAACTATACGATAATAATTAAGCAACTATGTGCATACGTAAGAAATAAACAACCACTTCTAATTTCCAAAACAAACTCTATTTTTAAGGAAAAAGCACACCCACCCACAGAAAACAAATACTATCATCAAAACCTAATTAAAATATTTTAATAAGCTTGGAGAGATACACATAAAAATGAATAAATTCTGCTTTTAATAGATATAAGAATTAAAAAAATAACAACGTGTATACCTAAAAATGTCAGCAAAATGTTTAAGGTTCAGCTCTGCCACCCTGAAGTTATTAATCAAAAAACAAAGCAACTTCATCACCTTGTAACAAAAAATATTTAAATTATTCTGACCTATTTATAAATCTGGCATCACAGTCAATCTAATTTATTATGGGCTAAACAAAAAAGTCAACAATTATGTACAGTATGTATCATAATAAACAATATCTGTAAACAGAAACAGAACTTACTCACCACCTATAAGAATCTAAAGTTTTTTCAAATAAAGAATGACATAGTTTAGCCGAAACTTACCATAAAGTTTACTAGAAGCTCAACACGAAAATCGACCATTAGTACTTAAAGAAATTAAGAAAATGTAAAATGTGTTTCAAAAAGGCATCAAAATCCGATAGACTTACATTTGAAAGCGCGCTACCCGATTGATTGTAAACAAAGATCGTGAAGTCACGTGATCAGTTAAGATACGATTGCAGTCATCACTGTGCGGTATCATTCGATATTCAACAGCAGTTGAGCAGTTGCGATTAACAATTACGATTACTCAATTAAGCCAATCAGAAGCCTGTATTTTTGTAAACATATCACATTTTGCGATATGTAAAAATACAAGCTGGAATAGCTGAATTATGTCCTAGGAAGCCATGGATTTACGAAATTTAGATTTTCTGTGCACATACGATAGATTAATAAAGAAGCTAATTTTACACTGAACTGATATTTTGTTTAAAAAAAATTTATTAATGAAAGTAACGTAAAATAAACTTTCTAGTCGATTTGGGGGCCCCCTGATGTCGGGGCCCGGGGCGGCTGCCCCGCATGCCCCTGCCTTTGTCAGGCTCTGAGCAGAAAAATCAGAAAAGAAATTTTTACTGTTTTGTGATGCTGTCAAAAAAAAGAAGAGCAAAAGAGTTTCTTAGAGTTTAATCCACAGCAAAAGAGATTAGATATTTTTTTTTCGAAATATTTGCACGGAGAAAAAAAATGTGGAAATTTGTGGAAGGTTATAAAAATTGTTCTTAACCTCTCTCATGGTAACGCAACAGTCGAAAGGAGGGTTTTCAATCAATAAAAGCTTATTGGTTGAAAATCTCAATGAAGACTCTATTATTTCACAAAGGCGTGTGTATGATTATGTTTCATTTATAAATGGAATAAAAAATATAGACATTAATGAAAGAATGCTAGATGCTGTAAACGGATCTAGAACAAGATGGAGACATGCATTAGAAGCTAAAGAAAAGCAAAAGAATAAAAAAGCTGAAATTTCTAGAAAAGGAATAAAAGAACAGATAGATGATTTGAAATTAAGAACATCTAAATTGAGGAAAACTGCTGCAACAGAACTGGATGTTCTTGATTCAGAAATTGTCAAACAACAAAATATGCTGAGAAATATTATATAACATAGGAGCCCCTGAGTTTCTCCGGAAGCTTACAGTATTACAGAAATAAATTTAAAAATACTGAAGAAAAAAGATATTTTTGATTTTATTGTTCTGTCAAGTTGCATAATTTTTCTATCTGAATTTTTATTTGTATATAATTAACTTTTCTTGACTTTTTCCCCCTTTATATTTCAATATTATCTTTTAAAAGAAAAGTCAGTTTTAAGTGAAATTGTGATTTTTAAAAATTAATATTTTAACTTAACAAATGTTCTAGTATGTTTTAAGAGTAAATATTATTTGAGGATACTGATACATATCTCTCAGATTTGATTAACCCTTTATATCCTGACGACACTCATGCATTAACATTAAATAAAATAATATTTCCATAATCCAACAGATTTTCTTGATCTTTTTATTTAAATAGTTTTCGTATCTAACTGCAAAAACACACTAAAAGTTTAATCTAATTATGATAATTAAAAATATGTTTCACAAGTTTTCTGAAAATATAATTTGGGATATAAAATGCTGTTATGCAATTCCACTTTAATATCCTATTCAATCTATTATACTTATGACTAAGTAGCATATTATTACTAATTGAAACTGCAATGTTAAAAGTTGTATTGGAGTGGGAAACGGCCGGTTAGGAAATTTATTGTAAAAGGTCAGAAAAAACCGGCAAAAGTCAGGATATTGTTTTCTCAAAATAGTGTAAGAACCCTGAAAAGGAAAGTTAATATTAGGGGATCCAAACTTTGGCCAACTCTCCTGATCAAACTATTTGCACCATATTTCCCAGATTGCAGCTACCCCCTATATTTTGTATTCTCAGGGTAAGAAATCTAAATCAGTCAAAACAAGGTATGTGTAGTTTGAGAAAGTATTTATTTTTTTTGTTACTTAAGATATCATCTGCACTTAATAATTAACATGTTTGAACATCACCTAACCATTAAGATTGGTTCCTAGCACATAAAAATCCAATCATTAGATCAACATTTTTTTTATTTTTCTTATTTTTGCACTTTGTACATAGGCTTGATCTGATCCTGAGTAACTTCTAGTAATTGGTACCTCAATCCAAGAACGTATACAAATAGAGAATAGTGCCACTTAAAAAGCTTCCTTAGATTAAACAGATTTTCAGATTTTAGTTTGAGATGAATAATTTAGTTGGAATTTATTTTGTAACTATCATGCAGATAAAGGTTGTGATTTCATATATTTGACTAACAAAACTATGGTTTTTCCTCTTTAGAAATTTTGGATGAACACAAAGAATTATAGGATTTAGGGTGATAAGCGAGTTTCAATTGACTGCTGTAATTTTTTCATAAATCTGTTTATTATGGTTAGTTAATAAGGTCTTTTACACATTTCTTTAACTTGTGTTTGTGAGTCGCACAATACCAATATAAAAATAGTGTTTCACACTAATAATGCTTTTGTAAAAGGATTTATATATTTGATTTTTTACATAATCTCAAATCATTATAATTTAGTTTATCAATAATAATTGAAACATTATTGAACCATAAATATACTATTGTGCAATAGAAAAACCAATCTAAATGACAAAAGAAGCAAAATTGAGATTTTATATGTTGCAATTTGTCATTTTTGTATGGTAAACTACATATGGCAAAAGAAATTTTTTCAAAAATCTATTTTTTTTTTTTTTTAAATTTTCTGAATTCTATTTTAGCATTTGTAAGGAAAAAAGTTGTTGTCAAGCAGCTTTTTTTCCATCTCGAATTACATTGTTCTTTTCTTCTTTTTAATTGCTCAGTAGAATTAATCTTATACAAAGTCTAAAATTTTCGATATAAAGATATATGAATGTTTGTTTATTATTTTAGGTGACAAAAAGGTTATCAAATCATCCATGTTTAATATCTTGTGATGAGATGTCAGCCGCTCGTCACTATGTTCGCACTGCACTCCAATCAATGTCTGAGGAAGAGAGAAACTATCTTTTGAAGCTCACTCTGGAACTCAATTTAAGGTAATTAATCTCATTCATTGTCTCAGGAAGCTCCTTAAGGGGTTAGATTACTTTCATGGGGTGGAAGTAAGCTGATTTTGGAAAATTTTTCTACAAGATACTAGAATAAATGAATAGAATTTTGAAAATGTCTTATTATATAACTAGTGAAAATTAATTTTTCCCAAACATTTTAAAACAGAGTGGCAATTGTACAATTTTTTCTTCTTCTAGAAAGCAATTCTTTTAAAAGAGATTATACTATCTGATAGGTGACACCTGAAATTTTTAAATCAAGAAAAGTAGTCAAATGCATGTTGTAGGACACAAGGAGTTATGATAGTTAAGAACAAGTTTTATTTCAATTATGCATGAGAATAATCACAAAAGTACATAGGACGTTTTGGACTTAAAATTTTTCGAAACAATCTGTCACTTTTTTTAAATGTTTATAATAAAAATAAAAAAAATCTACACCAAAATGTAACTGTCCTCCATACTTCTTCTTTTATTTGTGTAAATGAGTGGCAGCAATTTTATTACAAAGTGATCAAAAAATACCTTCGTTTTGAATACAAAACAATTATTAATTATTAGCTGTTTTCCCTGAAAATATGAGTTTATTTAAACAAAGTGTTCTGCAACAAATAGAAAATTAAATAATTATACATAAAAGTCAATTTTATCAAAAATGTGTAAGTATTTAAATATATTTTTTTAACTTATAAAATTTGCTCTAATGGAAAAAGCTATTTTTTTCTTTTTGTATTGAAACTTAGGTGTTTAATAAGGGTTATGAAGTTAAGAAAATGTCATGACTGAGTGTTATATTTTCTAACTTCTGTCATCTGTATTTGACTACACATAAATAATATTGGAAAAATAGTGCCATTGCTATAGAAAGAAAGCTATCTATAATTTAGATTTTTTGTTTTTGTTTTAATGCCTCATTCGAAATATGTTTTAGACAGAGGTTTGCTAAAAGTATAACATGTTCTATAACAGCAATATAAAATTATTGTTACCTGTTTCGAAGAGGCATAGAAACATGTTACATTGTTATAGCTTCACAATGCAGTTGTTATTTTTTAAACATTGTGTGACAATTAAGCAATTCTAATTCATTTATAAATATTGAGTGTACTTTTATACTCTTAGAATGTTCTTCATAGTTTTCCATTTTTATTTCTTAAAAAAAGAAAAAAGTTATTATGCTTATAAATGCTAACTTGTGAGAAAAAATAATGATAGAAATTGTTTTTTGAGGTGATTTAAGAAAATGTGTCTATATTATTTAATGTGTATTGCTTATTAACTGTGCTAGGATTTTGATGGCATAAAAATTCTTAAAAAAAAGCTCTTAAATGGAAAAAAAAAAAAAATTCTAAAAACCACCAAAAATCAATTTAAAAAATAAAGCCCTACTAATTTTTAAAAACATGTTTAACATTAACTTTTTAAAAAAATTATAAATCAATAGTTGTATTTATAAATTTAAAATAAAGGAACAATTGAAATAAATCTGTGATTTATGAATGTAATAAATTGTAAATAAAGTTGATAAAGATGACTAGGGTAATTTTTATGAATATAGGATAATTATAATGAATAGATATTTTTTGTTACTATCTTCCAGGCCATCAAAATTACATTGTGATATCAAATAATTTTTGATAATGATGATTTTTGATAACTGAATGATTGTCTATTGCCTAAAACTTTTTGTAAAATTTGTATTAATTTATAAAGAAAAAATAATTCACAAACAAAATTTGTTTCTTTTTAAAAAAATGCAAATAATTGTAATTAAAATTTTGAATTGTATTTACTTACAGCCACCCGATCATGCAGAAGTTGAATACATTGCGTAATAGCAATCCTAAGTTAGCAGAATTAGTTGCTCTTCAAGTAAATTCACTTTTTTGTATCAATGATTATTGCATGATTATTACATATATTACAAGAATCATAAAAAATGGATTAATAGTAGTTTTGGTGGAATTATAAATACTTCCGCTTATATTTATAGAAATAGGATAAATTTTTTATCATATTTTTAAATTGATTAATTCACAAACCTTGAATTATTTCAATACATTAAAAAATAGATCAAGAATAACAAAAAACAATTCATGATCAAAAAATTGTGAATAATTAAAATAATTGTTAATTGTGTAAAATTAAAATAATAATTGTAATTTGTGTTTAATTGTGTAAAATTAAAATATCAAGTGAACAAAACCTTTGCAATCAAACCTTGATCAATCGTTTCCTTATCTTTTGTATCCCTCCTATATGTATCATCTTGTTTTAATGGTCCCGTCACAATTGCTATTCTTATTATAATGTTAATAAGTTCCTATTAGGTCGTTTGCAAAGTGAGCAGAATCCTGCATCTTTAGCTCAGAAATCTTATTGACAGAATAATAGAAAAAAAATATTATTTTGTTTTGAGGGGAAATACAGTAGCTTCTGATTCTAATGATGAAGAAAATGAACATTTAGTACAGTTAAGGGAAAATGCCTCAAGCATCAGTTACTGAAAATGCTGAAACTTGTTATGTTTTTACTTCAAGATATGGTTATAGAAGGTATAGAAGTACACAATTATGCCGGTAAAGGCAGTAAACTGTAACCACAACCAGTGCCAACATTTGTTGAAAGCTTCAAAGCCTTTGTAACAATGGGGAACCTTCTGTATTTATGAGATTTTACAGAAAATGAACTGCAATTTATTAGAAGTAAAGAAATTTATTTGTTTGTCCTTAGAAGAAAAAAAGTTTTCGAACCAAAAATTTTAAATAAATGTTAATTTATCTTTCTTTTGCAACATAAATATTTTTGCAGTAAGTTCATAATATTTTGAATTTTTGTAAATTTATTATTTTACAATCCTAATATTTTCAAGTCATTAATTCACATTTTCTCGTATCTATCATTTTATATTATAACCGTCCCGTCATTGAACAGCCGACTCAATTTTATGCGTTTATGATGATGGGTTACTCCGTAGCCCTGTAATTTTGAACCCAATCCAGAAGACAAGGGAACTCTTGGATCGAGTAATGAGAGAAATTTGTCTTCGTGGAGGACTTTTTGATGGAGCCAACCAGTACCAGTACTTTCAAAATAATATATATCAAAAATTATAAATTAATAAATTAAAAACAAAATTTTACTAATTGATTAAAATCGAAATATTAAGTGACTTAATGTTTGCTAATATTTTAAAACAAATTCAAACACTAACATATTTCATTCCATGAAAAAATTCATTTTTTGCACATTCAAAATAATGGCTCATACATTATTAAATAGTAATTCATTATGTTTCTTGTTAATTGTGCATGTATTTAATATAATTTTTAAATACTCTAACTTCAGATGCATTTAATAATACCTGTCTCAAACCGCCAGCTTCTTCACTTGTACAAACTTGCCTTTTGTTGCTTATGGTATTTTTGGACTTAATGAAGCATTTCAATAACTTGTATAAAAAAAACTTTAAATGCAACTTTTTATCCACTCAATTCACTAAACTCAAATTTTTTATCCACTCAAAAAATTGTGAAAAGTTTAAGAGTATAAACTTAGTGGCGTAGAAAGGAATGCAATTCTATAAGCAAAACTCTAGACTAAATATTCTTGAAAATTGAAAAATTTGATTCTATTCTATTGAAAAATTTAATTTCATAAAAAAAAAAAATCATTACAGACTTACATTTTGTGTGTCCGTATTCGCTGAATGGATGTCATTGCCTCTTCTGCATGCCACTATTAGTTAAAGATTACATTAGATTCTTTTTACTAAGCATACTTGTTAGAATCTGAATTTATTAACAATTTAAAAAAAGTGTTAAAAAATGTCACCTGCCCTTATAATCTGTATTAAATTAATAAATAAAAAATTTTAGTAAGTATCTATAAATCATTACATCCTTTTAATACTGAAGCAAATTATTGAGATAATATACTTCATTATACAAAATTATTAAAGTTTAAATTTGAACAAAATAACTACCAATATTTATAAAAATATTATTGATACTTATCAACCTTGTGGCAGACAAACCTCTCTAGCACTAATATCTTTCTGAAAGATACTTATAGTAACAAACATGCATGCAATAAAGAGTAAAAAAAAACATAACATTAACTAACAAAATGAACTAGAAAGTGTTTACTCAAAATAAGTAGGAAAAGGGGAACCAGGATGGTTCACAGAGCTCGTCCTGCATCATCTCGTATTAAGTCAGAAAGATTGTTGATATCGTTTTTGGGATAGAGGGTTAGCGCCATCTAGTGCTACAAATAAACCACCCGTTACAATGTAAGTTACTAAATAAAAATTAGTGAGATTTTAGTGTGTAGCATACAGTGATTTTATTAGACTTAGGATTTGGGTTCTTAGTCTTTTGCCCCGTGGCAGAATCACTGCGACATTGTCGCAGAACGTTACAGAGTTCTTGCAGAAAGAATTTTCCTTTAGAAAGTAAAAAATTTTAGTTTTCTTTTCAGCAAAAATTTCGATTATTTTTTCTCTCTAAAATTATATTTAAAAGATGCCTTTTTTGTGCATCAGAGGAGAAAAAAATGTTCTTAATTTTTCAATCCCTATTTGACAAGAATGAAATTATAAAGAACATTGAAGCAAAAAATGTTTTTTCTGCAGAATCGTTTGAAAGATTTTTTTTACCTCCACAATTATACTCAAGAGATACCCTTTTCAAGCATCAGAGGGGAAGAAAATACTCATGATTTTTCTTAATTCCAAAAATAAAAAAATTTTGGTTTTCTTTTCTTCTTCTAATTTTTAATTATTATTAATACTAATTTTTAATTATTATTTTTTTATGTGATGATGATTTGTGAAATGCGAAAAAAGAAATATTTAGTGTGTACAAAATATTTCTTCGTGTTCCTCTTTCAAAATGTGAGAATATCACCCACGATATTAGAATAAAAAATATTACATATTCATTTTTAAAAAAAATACTTTCAATTTCATTATATCCAAATAGGCTTTTCTTTGTAAATACTGTTACTTTAAATTTAATTAATAACATATATATTAGTTATTATTAATAGTATCTTGCAGAAAGTTATTAATGCTAGAGAGGTATGTAGCAGAAAGCCCAAAAAAATTCTACCACAGGGGTCTTTAGGATTTAAATTTCTGGATATCTTTTTAAGTACAAACTGTATTTAAAATATATATTAGACAGAACAACGTTTTTCTAAGCAAGAAAAAAGTTATTAAAAAAAAATTTACTTATAAATTTAAAGTTTAGTTATTTGACTGCATAACTTTGCCGACACACTATTTTGCGCTGGTGAATTACACAACATGCATAATTTATTTTTCGTATTCACTTTATATCTTTTGCCATTTTTGCACATAAACAGAATAACTGCGGATACTTACGTAGTTTTAAAAAGCTTCTGTACCTGTGACTCTGGTACTGCCAACTTAACGTTTTTGGCTTGACCTGAAACAAAGATAGATAATCCATCAAAATATGAAATTGATTGAATCAAATTTTAAGATAACATTTTAGGATAAAAACTTTAAAGTGGAGTCAAAATGGAAAAGTGCTAAAATCAGCTTAAACCAAATTTGTCATGTGTAAGCAATTTAAATAAAAATTAGAAACCAAAAATAAGCAAATTAAAATCCTAAGATATGTATGTTAGCAAAAACAGCATACACATCTTGAAAATTCTGTTTTGCTTATTTTCGGTTTCTAACTTTTCACTTAAATTGTTTACAAATACAGAGATGATTGTGCTCCGGAAAAAATCCAGATTTTATGCTAATTATGATACAGAAGTTTCCAGAAATCCAAGGTCCAGAAGTTTAAGGAATCATCAATTACATTTATGTATACAAATTCTTGTATATTTTATTTAGAATTATTAGGACTAGAATTTATACTTGCCATATTTTTTCATTTGTAAAAATTTTTTCTGGTAGAATAATAAATGTTTTTAAAGATAAAAATAAACTTACATATTCATTTAAATCATGCTGCATAGAATTTATTAAGAATGTCTTGTTTTGAAAAGATCAATGACTTAATTTTATAAGGACATTATTTTTTTGAAATGCATCATCATTAATGATTTCAAGAAATTTTCAAGTGTTTGAGTTGGGCTTACAATCACCCCTGCAAATATAGATAAGTAATAGTTAAATTTCGTAGACAAAATTTACCATCATTCGCAACAAATTTCTAAGAATGATAGTAATATATAAATATACTTTAACACATTATCATTTAATAAACAATTCTTTAAATGCATGTAAATGCATATTGATATTGTGGCTTACCATATGTGCTATGAAATTGATTACATAAATATTATATCATTTTATTTTTTCTTGCAGGTATATGATGCTGCTATGGTGTCTGCTGGTTTAGTAGATGATCCTCGTAAAATTACTGTTCATTTAAATGAGCTATTAGCCATGCTATTAGAAAAACATTGATCTTCATTTCGTAATAATGTAAATAGTTTTTATTTCAATGCAATCATTGAAGAATAAAGAGAAACTTTCCTATTTTATTGTCATGTTGATATTTTTATTAAAAATGACCTGCAGATACCTATTTGTTCTAAATAAATTTTTTTGTCAGTTATAATTTTAAAAAAAAAATTATAACAGGTATAATTAAGGCAGGAGTCGAAATTATAAAAAATTTAGTTCTAAGGGGTAGTAATTAAAAATATACACATTTTTACATTGTTGCTCTGTAACATGTAAAAATGTGTATATTTTTAATTATACACATTTTTAATACATTTTAATTTCTCACAAGATTTTTTTAAAAAAAGAATGTTAGAAAAGAGATTGGTAGTAAAAAATTAAAATACAAGAAATGAGTTAAGTAACAATTATGGTAAAATATGCTACTTTGTGGTAAGCACACCAAGTTGCATATCTTTTTTACATGGATGGTTGGTACAAGACACCACTGCTAATTTATTTGATGTTGATCTGAGTTCTGGATGCATTAAATCACCCCTTACATCTACTCGAACTAAAGAGAAATTTTAAGTGTGTTGATTGGATCATTAGTCAGAATCATCTGTGACATATTATCATTTCATTTTGTTACACTTGCTATTTTTTAGTGAGTTTGCACAAAAGTTTTTTTTTTCTTCCCTAAATTGAAATGTTAAGTTGAAAAATTGTGTTCTTCATTAATTATATATTAAAATAAAACTATTATTTCGAACATTTTTAGCCTACATAGTAGTTTTCGATTCAAAAAGTATTGTAACAATTATTAAATGTATTATTTCTCATGAAGTTAACATCACTCTAATTTTTAGAATGACACTGAAATCACAGTTCAAATGTATTGATCAATTATATTCACCAAGGAATATAAAAACAATAGTTTGAAATTGATATTCATCGAATTAAAATATCATTTAATTTATTTCTCTCAGATAATTAAATTAACTACTCTACTTTACAGATAATTAATTAACTCTTCTAATTAAATTAACTGCTTGTGTACGATTTAGTATTTTACAGTGCTGGAAAAATGTACAAAGCTGAGCTAAAAGTCGCCAAATAGGAAGCACCCCTGTTATGACTGAGCATGCAAATTTATTTTCTACTTGCAAATGTAGAGCCCAATTTCTTTGCATGACGATTTTATTTTTATTCTGCATAATATTTAAATCATGGCAAAATTGACATAATCATTGAAAAAAAGTATTAAGTCTATACTAATTACGTCATAATACATTTAAGCATAAAACATGAGAGCATGCTCATTTAACGAGAACCCGTTTAACTCATTTAATGGTAGACGAATGAGGTAGAACTTTAGTTTGTAAAGAAATGGATTTGAGTGGCTCTCAAATTGCACAAAAAAAATAGGAAGGTCTAAGGCTGCACTGAATAGATACCTCAGAAATTCTAATAACCATGGCAGTAAACAGCATATTCAAGGTTCCCACAGTACTTGAAAAACCTTGAAAGTTCTTGAATTTTGTTGGAAAAAATAGGGTTCTGAAAAGTCCTTGAATTCTGTGATAAGGTACTTGAAAAGTATTTGATTTTCCGGAAATTAAAATAACTTATACTTACAAAAAGCACACCAAAATTCAAGCGGAATTTATAGAAATTGAAATCATTGTTCTTCCTTCATTATCCATTTGCTGTTTTCTGAAGAATAGTTAGAGTCAGAAAACTAAGAGTTCAAGACCCATATATTTATTTACCTCTCCTATGATTATGATTGGATGATAAAATACAAGTAAGGTGTGGGAGAAATCAATTGTGAGAAAAAAAATATTGAAACAACCATGTCTAGTATTAATCACTGGTTTCATGCAATTTGCTAATTTAATTTCATGAAAAGTTTCACTATCTAATGTCAATTGGAATTTTTTTTTTTTATAGTCTTCAAAGATATTTGACTATGCATATTAAACAATCAAGTTACTATTAAACAATGTAAAATTGATAAATTTAATGAATAATTTTTTTTGGGTCAATTAAGCATTGTGCTTTTAAAAATATAGTATTTCTGCTTCGATGTAATTATAAAATCTAGTTTACATGTATTTTAGCATACTAACTATATTACTGAATGGAACCTTGAAAATTTGATTTTAGGTCCTTGAAAAGTCCTTGAATTTAAAAAAAAAAATTTGAGTGGGAACCCTGGTATTGGAAGGGGGAGGGGAATGTCAAGGAATAAAAATCTAGAAGCATGCTTGTCACAGTAAGATTTCATCTGCACGAATTAAAAATTAAATGCAATTACCATGTAGCAGCTGCACAGGTAGAAATTATTTAAGTACTCTGGTGTAAGAAATTAAAGAGAATTTGCAGACTTGGTCTATTATCTCTAGAACTACAGGACCGATTTTAATGAAATTTGATATGTACATACATTGATACAATACAAAACAAATAACCATTCAACAATTGTAATAAGTTCGCAGGATCGTGCATAACATTCGTTGGAGTCGGGAGGTATGAAATTGCCATTCGACAATTCATTCCAATTGTCACAGGGAATGATAAACTGCCTTATTTCAAGTATGAAATCACGCTGCAAGACCTGTATATCTGCAGGAGGGGACCATACCCCCTATTAACCCATTTTTTTTTTTTTGTTTATTCTGCAACCGCTGTTTCATACCTTCCGACTCCAATGAGTATTGCGTATGATCATGTGTGTGTATTACAATTGTTGAATGGTTATTTGTTTTGAATTGTATCAATGTATGTACATATCAAATTTCATTAAAATCTGTCCAGTAGTTCAGGAGATAATCGACCCAGTCTGCAAATTCTGTTAATTTCTTACAAGTTATCAGAACATACAATTTAAAGTTATTGAAGGAAAACCTCTTGCCAAATTACACAGAGATGCTCGTTTAACATTTGTAATCCACTCTATATTTGTAAAAATTAAATAAGGAGGATTAAAAGCATATTTAGAATTATTCCTCCTCCCTGAGAGTTGAGGGGTGAATGGCCTCTGGGGAATTGTGAAATAGTTAAATATTAGATCAATTTTTGACAAGGCTTTGCTAGATTAAAATTTTTTTAAGAATCCAATTTTTTATAATATTTATAAATTGTATACAAAGTTGTTTAGTTTTTTATAAAATTAAGAAAATCCTTATTTTTGAATAAATTTTATTAAGACGGTAAAAACGTATATTGTGATAAGTTTTAAAAATTGTTTAAAATTCAGAAGTGTTTCTCATGATTTGCACTCACAATACGTTTATGTAATGTTACGTAAATGTTTATTTTTGTAATTAAAAATCAAAGTTTTATCCTATTACGATAAAAACTTTCCTGTTAAACTTCAAAACTTAATTTTTTTTTAAAAAAAAAAACCCAAAAAACTACTATTTTTTTTAATTAATTTATCATAAGTTATCTTTATTGAAACTTATTTTAATAAAAATTTCGTCTAAAAATGTTTAATATATTTAAAAAAAAGCTACAATTAATTCAAAAATTTTATTTTGTAAAGTTTCTTTGTGTAATTTATTCTTATAGTGCATAATTATAAAGTATATCACATTTTAAAATTCATCTTATAGAGTTTTTATTTTTAAGCTTGTTTAAATTTTAATCTAACATTGCAAACTTTGGTGTAAAATCATAAATATCTTTCCAGGTATTGAGAGTTCTTTAAAACATTTACAAGGGAGATATTAAGACGTGTTAAGAAGTCAAAAAATAAAATAAAAATTAAGAAACAAATGCTGTAGCACATTAAAGAAAGTTTGCTTTCCTCTTTTTAATTTTCCAATTTTATTTTAACTTTACACCTGCTAAAGTTAAATAGCTTTAATACTTTTGTTAGTATTTTTGATTTTTTTCCCTTTATTATTGCAATTAAAAATGATCTGAAGATATTTATTGAAATAGACCTGATGATTTTATTAAAGAACTAATAATTAAGAGTTAAAAATCTTTGCCCTATTTAATCGTTTTTATCTTATTCATAACCCCTCTTTTATTTGAGCAAATGTATGTTAAAAACATTTGCTCAGACAGAAGAGGAAACTCAAAGCAAGCTACTAAAATTATAAAAATGCATCAAAGAGTTTTTTCTTCCGAAAACGCTAGCCACAGTAAAAAAATGCTGCTTAAATTAATTAAAAAGGAAAGAAACAACAATGTCGCTAAAAATGCGGATTAATCAAATTAAAATCATGTTCCTACTTAATGACTTGTTAATTGTACTTTTAGAATTGAGTGTTTTCATATTCATTCTAATATAATTTAAAAATTGTTCTAAAAATGATTCTAACCTACATCACTATTACCAACAGTAATATTATCATGGAGCGAGAAAAATCGTAACTATTTGATAATGAAAATAACTTGTATAAATGAAAAGTATTACTTACGGATTATGACAGATGAATCGGTAAATATTATGGATGATGATTGCTTCAAATTTTGATGTCGGAATGAGAAATGAAGCCGAACTTTGAGATCGGAATGTGAAGTAATATTTAGTCAGCTTGTGGCGTAACTACCACTGTAAATATTAAATACCAATTCAGTAGTAAATAACGCTTGTTTACTCGATTCCATCTGGAGGTACCTTTTGACAGATGAAGGTTGACTTAGTCGATAATTATGCCCATTCAAGCTTTTGTTGGAATGATAAAAATGAGGTGAGTCAAAACTAAAAATCCTCTGGAATTTAAAGAAGAAAAAAAACACATCAATTTACATGTATTTGCATCAATTGCCAATATTTTTTGCGCAATGAGTAAACCACGATGCTGATCGTTATTTTGTATTCTACTACTTCCACATTAACTATGTAATTATGTTATTTAAATATGTATCTTCAGTGGATCTTTGTATTGAAGATCGAAGGCCAATAAAAAAAATCTTCAATAAAGCTACTTAGACTTTGACTTTCAAAATGTATTTGTGCCTAAGCCCTGGATTACCTACTCCTATATTAAGCCCTGGATTTCTTAGTTACGCATCAAGGGCTTTACTTGTGTCAACAGTAAATCACAATGGTATATATTTCTGTGAATACTTACTAATGAATAGTATTTTTAAAAAATCAGCATGTATGTGATGTACATTTGACATGGGCTTACGTATCAAGAAACTGACAGTTTGCTCAATTATCTAGGTTATAAACTGCCTTCACCAACTAGACTAGAGTAAAATTGCATCATTTTAAAGAATGTTATTTTATATAGCAAAATACAAGATTTGATAAGAATCGAACGAACAATTCCTGAGAAATCGAATTTCAAAAAAGCCAGATACTTAAAATTCGATTTCTCAGGAATTGTTCGTTCGATTCTACTTAAATTTTGTATTTTGAAATGTAAAATTGCATATTTTAAAATGATGCAAAAAAGTTATACCTTACTTTTAAACATTTTTTTCACCATTTGAACAGTAGACTAGATTTCTGATTCTTGATTATACTAGGAAAACATTGTTCAAGGGATGAGATTCTCTTTATTTACAATTTCAGTGGTATTTTTAGGATCTCTCAGGTGCCCTTTTCAAGAATAAACTCGCCAAAAATAACAACGCATAATGAACTTAATGAAAAAAGAATTCTAAAAAATTATCTAACAGCAGCGGTCGCTATAGCAACGCATGCATATGACGACGCATGCGCTCCCAGTCTTGAAACCTGAGAGATTTCAACACAATAAATGCAAATATTTAAAGACAATAATATTTACTCGATATATACAAGGAAAAAAATGCACATTTGAAAAAAAAGAAAATCTAATTACCATCGAATTATACCTAATTACTAATATTAATATAGAATATTTAATACATCGAGCATTATATTAGTATATTATAATAAGTAGATCAAATTATTAGATACACTGCAGTTTTCTTAATAATGACACGATTTGCACGAGTTTACAGGTAATACTTTTATATTTAAACATACATGTAATGGGTTTTTATTCAGGAGATTTTTATATACTTCCTATTTGTATTTATTTTTAACGTATTGCATGGCAATGTTAACCAATTGATACACGAAGTTAAACAAGTGCAAACCGCGTCAAAACAATAAAGCTGTATAAAGTATCACCTGATAATTAAGATTTTACATAAAATCTTAGAGTGCGACCAATAATTTGGCCAGGAACTGTAATACAGTTGTAATGAAATACAGTTATTGAAAATATTTAGATTGTTTTTGTAACTCCTACTGTAATTCTTGGGGTCATCTTGCCTGATTGTTAATTCATTCTAGACATTTTATTGTTTGTTTACATAATGACTTTTCATTTAAATGTTCATTAAAGCGCTATGAATAAATAAAATCTCATTAAAAATTTTCATCCATGTGCGAAAGTAGGCTTCATCTCGCGGCAACTATATTTGTCAAAGCACAAAAGCATCATCTAAAATGCGCTTTTCCTGCGTGCGTTAATAGAGAAAATTAATTCCCTGCTATGAAGAAGAATGTGATGAAAATGTCGAAGAATTTTCCAAATAATCCCCATAGTCCGAACGTTTCATTCTTATCGAGAAGGGCCCTTGTAAAACATGCAACAAAAGGATTTTTACTTCATTATAATATTTTGCCTTGCATCACTTATCGTGAATGCCATCAATATTAAATTTTTTTTTTTACAGGCCCCCCTCACTCATTTTTTTTTTGTCTCTCTCTTTTCTCATCTCTTGATTATAAATTCAAGACCTCGTCCAAGAAAAAGGGATCTTTTTTTCCTTTCTTTTCTTCCTTTCTTTTTTTGTTGTGATAAATTGTGGTTTCTACATTTTTCCAATACCCGGTATCTTCCGTATTACACTGTATCATGAAATACAGATTAGAGGGACTGGTGTGGCGGCAATGAGTGGATGGGGGGTCGGCAATATAATATGCAAATCTCAGAAGAAAAAAGGGAGGACAGTCCTTTATGAGGGAGTTTTTATCCCAAGAAGAAGACTCCATCTCTCTCGCTTAATGACAGTTTGATGTGTATTACCAACATTCGTAAATCGACCCCCCCCCCCTTTATTTCTTCCCGATTGTGAGATTATTTTTCAGAGAGAGCTCTCCGGTGTCTCGTGGCGTAGATTTGTTTGTAGATTTCCACAAATTTACTTTTTTTTCTTCCTCCCTTTGTGACTGAGATGAAGAAAAATGTTTTTATCAAGAAATTGTTTTTAATTATTTGAATATTTTGGTTTCCTTCCGCACTCATGTTACCAAAACTAACACTCATTTAAAAGGAAAAGATATTTTAACCCACTAGCAGTTTAGGAAATGGGCAAAATCGGGAGAAAGTTTCTCTCCTGTACACTATTCCCCTATCTATTAGCTGGGGAAAACCGGTTTTGCTATGCAGAGAAGACTGCAGGTTGAAATTCGATTTTTTACGGGGAGAGCAATGTCCACAATTAGAGCAATGTCCACAGATTATGAGTGGGTTAAAGTTAAGGACACAGTGTTCATACATTATTATTGTACAGCTATACACAATATCTCACTATGCAATGTCCATTATTTACAGTATAGTTCCACACATTACCTTGTCCAAAGTTATATTCACTATATCACACAATGTCCACAGATTTGGTTCTCTGGTATTGTAGAGTAATATTCATTATAAAATTAGAGCAATGTCCACAGATTATGAGTGGGTTAAAGTTAAGGACACAGTGTTCATACATTATTATTGTACAGCTATACACAATATCTCACTATGCAGTGTCCATTATTTACAGTATAGTTCCACACATTACCTTGTCCAAAGTTATATTCACTATATCACACAATGTCCACAGATTTGGTTCACTGGTATTGTAGAGTAATATTCATTATAAAATTAGAGCAATGTCCACAGATTATCATTGCAGTGTAAATATTTATTATATTACTATGCAGTGTCCATATATTTTCGTTGTAGAGTGATATTCACTATACAGTGTTTACAGATTTTCATTGCACAGTTATACTCATCATAGCACTAAAGAGTGTTCACAGATTATCATTGCAGAATAATCATTATATCACAATACAGTGCCCATCGATTTTGATTACAGCCTAATATTCATTATATCACTATGCAGTGCCAATAGATTTTAATTGCAAAGTTATACTCATTATATCACTATACAGTGTCCACAGATTAACATTGGAAAGTAAATATTCATTATATCAATATGCAGTGCCCATAGATTTTGTTGTAAAGTAATATTCATTATATCACTATACAGTGTTCAAAGATTTTCATTGCACAGTTATACTCATTATATCACTATACAGTGTTTACAGATTATCTTTGTAGAGTAAATTCTCATTATATCCCTATACATTATCCACACATTATCATTATAGAGTAATACACATTAAATGATTATACAGCATACGCAAGTTTTCATTGTACTGTTATACACAATATATCACCCCACAGAGTAATATTCAATATAACACTATACAGTTTTCACAGATTTCAATTGCACAATTATACTCATTATATCACTATATAGTATCTACAGATTATGATTGTAGAGTAATCATTAAATCACTATACAGTATCGATAAATTTTCATTGTTCAATTATGCATATTATATCACTCCACAGTGTCGTCCTCAGATTATTGGTGTACACTTACGCACATTATTCCATTAGACAGGGTACACTGACTATTATGGTACAACCAGATTCATTATCCCATGAAGTTTTCTCAATTTGTTTCTATGTGACTAAAATAAGCAGCAATGTTTTATCGAATTATCTTTGTTCCATAATCGAATATGTATTTTGTGTTTTTTTACTAGTTTTATTTATTAAGACCAAAAATTCTTAAATAATTCATAATACAGACCTTATATCATTCATATTATCTTATAAAACCAGATCCAATGTTTATTTGAATATTATGTTAATTATTATCTCTGAACTGAAAGAAAGTTTGCTTTTTATCAAAACATTTGCACCAAATTATTATTTAACATTTCTTTAAATACTCATAGTATCAAGAGAAACAATATCTTAAGAAATTCAAATTATTAAGTTTGTAATACGATCTCGGTTGAGACATCTAAATATTTCGCAAAATGACAATGGCTATCATCTTTTCTCCTCGAAATGATTAATTCCAAGAACGGAAAGATTATTTTCAAAACAATTATTAACTGGAAACTGCCGACATACATGATCTATCATGAGTTGAATGAAGAAAACAAAAACAGATTTGAAAAAAGAAAAAGTGAAGTCCAACGAATACTAAAATAAAGATGAAAGACGCGAACAACAAGAAAACAAAGCAAATAAAAAGAATAAAAAAACAGCAGTAGCCGCGGAAAACGACGATGGCCGAATAAGGCAAATCAGGAAAGGAGGCATTTTCTAGTGGTATGGAGGGGTGTGGGGAAATAATATTATTTTAATTTATGACATTCATAGGAATGATACAAGACTCCAGAGCACAAAATTAGGCTGATATGACAAGGTTCGAAAGAATTAAGCGTTATCGAATTCAAATTTATGCCCAAGGTTCCAACTAGAGGATTTATCAAATTCTTAAGTGTTTTATTACTCCTAAATGCACAAATTCCAATAAAATTAAAATGACCAAGATAAAATAATTATCAATAACAATTAAATTCACTCAACTTTTTTTTTAACGGAAAATATAATCGAGACACGTAAATTAACCAGAGAAAATGTGTTCGAACTAGTATTATTATTTGGACTAGTATTAAATAGTATTAAATGTGTTCGAACTAGTATTATTATTCCGACTAGAATTATATAGTACTAAATGTGTTCGGACTAGTATTATTACTAGTATAGTATTCGGACTAGCATATCGTTTTTTAATATTACACATTTTGAGAGAAAATGTGTTCGAACTAGTATCATTATTAATCAACGAACCAGAGACTAAATATTTCTTAACTTCTACTCCAGATTTTGTTTTATTTTAGTGAAATCTAAAACTTGCCTTCATGAAACCAATTTTTTTTTTTCTCTCAATCGGCAATTTATTTTATTCTATCTGTTTAATAAATAGCTTTTCAAACTGAAACAAAGCTGCTAACTGTTGAAGAAGATCAAAATGTTCAATGAGTTGAGGGGAAAGAAGAAGAAAAAACTAATTATCCGCATTTATTTATGGTTCCCCATTTCTATCTTCTTCACAATTCTCATCTGAAACAATATGCAATGGTTGAAAATCGTTTCTTTTTTTCCTTCCTTCCTTCGTTTATTAATGCCGCCCTCTTTTAAACTCCGACCGCGCAATTAATATCAATCAAAAAGGTGGGAAGAAGTTAGGTCGTTGAATTTTCTGGGTCTAAAATTAATCTTAATTAGTTTATAATTAATTTAAGAAATATCGAAATCAGATATATATATGCAAAAAAAATTCAGCAATGAGAGACTGTCAAAAAGTATTTGAATTAATAACTTGATATTTTTTTTTTTTTTTTTGATTTTTAGAAGGTATGATCGATTTTTTTTTCATTCCTTAGTTGATGATTATTGTGTTTTTTTTTTTCTTTTCTAAAAGTTAAGTTTGAATGAAATTCTTTTTAATCATTAAACAGAAAGTTAAAAGAGAAGTCTAAAGAATTGATCATTGCTTTGAAACAATTACTTATTTAAAAAAAAATCAACCGAGTAGATATAGCTTTATTGTTTTAACACAACTGAAACAGGTTTGCACTTGTTTACGTTCGTATATCAATTAGTTAACATTGTAATGCAATACGTTAAAAATAAACACAAATAGGAAGCATAGAACAAATCTTTTGAATAAAAGCCCATTACACGTATATTTAAATATAAAAGTATTGCCTATAAACTCGTACGAAACTTGTAATTATTTAAAAATTATAGGGCCTCTAATAATTTGGTCTAATTATTATAATATATACTAATATAATAACCGATATAATAAATATTCTATATTTATGTAATAAATCGTTTAATTTATCCAATCGTCGAAATTATATTATATATTGTCTAATTTAACTAATCGGAACTCGAACGTAAACTAGTGCAAACCGGTTTCAGTTGCGTAAAAACAATAAAACTGTATAGTTTCACCTGATAATTAAGATTATACATAGAATCTTTAGTGCGTCTAATAATTGAGGCAGGGATCGTGAGTCTCACTGGTCCTATATCACTCAGAGATGAGCAAAACAAATCACCAAAATGATTCAAATAACTTACTGAATAAATTTTATTTTATAACCGTCGTTTAACAGCCGACCGAGCTTAGGACAACCAATGTTCAATTTCGTAGCCTTATAATTTTGAACCCATTACAAGAGACTAGAGAACTCCCGGATCTGGTATCGGAAGTAATTTTGCCTTAGTGGAACTAATATTTGAATGGAACATTCCACGTTTAACCTGACGGCAAGGCGACTCTAACCCAAGAAGATGCCCTAAAGATATGCACGTTAACCACTGACGTCGATACAGGTGTGGAATTAGTATCAACCAGTCATTCCTTGGATCGAACTCGGGTCACCTCATCGAGAGGCGAGCGCTCTATGCCCTGAGCCACCATGGCTCAACCTACTGAATTTGAATCACTCTTTCCAGCTAGTGCCTGACTCGAACTTATAAGTTTTTAATCATATGATAAATTTTCTAATACTTTGGTCAAATTAGATAAATATATAAAAATGTGGTTGGTTCCGTTTATTGAGTTATGACGTAACTAAGTATATTTCAGTGAAGAAAAATCATTCCCAAAATAAGCAATTTTCAATGATTCTGCCTTTTTCCGGTAAATTAGATCACGTGTTAGGACTAAAAAATAATCTCATTAATCTTAGTCTTCGGATTCCGGCTTCCGAAGATAAGAATGAACTAGTATACTCCAAAAAATATCGGCTCAACATAAAAAAAGGCAGAAATTTTATGTTACCTTAGATGATGAGATAACTTAGTAGATTATGAAGGTGGCTTGTGCGTCATTATCATACCGTCTATCACTAAATTTCGAAGCCCAGCCGTGATCGCTCAGGGGCTCACTAAATTGCGAATCCCAGCGATAGCTGATCAATACAAATTCCGAATCCGGTTTGCACCGACCACAGTGCTGACGTAAAATATCCTCAGTGGCAGACAAATCATGGGTTAGAATCCCCTTGGCATCAGACCGTGCGAGGTTTTTCTCTCCATGTAACGCGAATGCGGGTTAGTTCCATCAAAAATTCCTCCACAAAGGGGAATTTCACCCGATACTTGATCCAGGAGCTCCTTTTTCTTCTGGATTGAGTTCAAAATTACAAGGCTACGGAACTGAACATTAGTAGACATAAACCCAAGAAATTGGGTCAGCTGTTCAATGGCTGTTATAAAATAAACTAATGAAGCCGGGCCGTGGTGGCTCAGAGAATAGAGCATTCTTCCTTTCATTGAGGTGAACTGGGTTTTAATCACAGCGAGGGCTGGCCGATACGAATTCCGCATCCGGCTTTCACCTACCACAGTGCTGACGTCAAATATCCTCAGTGGCAGACAGGTCATGGGTTTGAGACCCCTTAGCATCTTACTAACCGTGGGAGTTCTTCGTGATTTTCCTCTCTATGTTACGCAAATGCGGATTAATTCTAGCAAAAAGTAAATCTGTCCCAATACTCGATCCATTGTTTACTTGTCGTCTTGATTTTGTTCAAAATTACAAGGCTACGCAGTTGAACATTAGTAGTCGTAAACCCCGAAAAATAGGGTCGGCTGTTGAACTACAGTTAAAAATAAATTACGAATACTTACCATAATGACTCCAGAAAACTTGAACAATATTTTGTTTCAACATGCCAGAAAATTTCTGTCAATTTACAGGGATAGTTTTAAAGATGTAATAGCCTTTATATAAACTGAATTAGAATGATTTTTTCTTTAGTTGTAAAATAATTTACTTCTTTTTAGATGTCTTCCAACAATGTTGCGTTAGAAGATTTTCGTCGATAGAATCTTCCATGAATATCTATGACAAGCAGGGTATCATCTTAAACGTAGCAGATGGCAAGTGCCTATAACTATAAATTATGATCGCGTAGTTGAATTGCAAACGGGATTAATCGATATACTCTTTTCCGATACGATAGGCTTATCTTCCATCGCATCGATTATCGATGGTATCGCTAAGGGAGGAGGCACTGTTTCAGGGGTTTCTTTTACCCCTATTTTTTTATTATTATTTGCCCTTCACGGGAGTAAATATTTAGCGACAGGGGGTGCGCATGTGCTTCGATTAAAGCCATTAAACATTTCTTTTCTTTACAAATTTCCCAACACAACCTTCCACACTTAAAAAGTACTTTGGGAAAATGTTGATAAATGAAACAAATAACCGATTTTTGCCTTCCATCGGTTTCTTCAGAATGTGTCAATATCTCCTCTTGTAAAGTATTTTAAGAAAGTATTCCAAAGAAGCTTAAAACTGGATGTAGATAAAGGTGAAGGCTCTTAACTTTTTAATGATCAACCATAACTCATGAGAACACAAGAAAATATTTTAACTGCTCGCTATGGGTCTTTTTTTGTTGTTGTTGTATCAGCCGATAGTTGGAAATTCAAATATTTTCGCGTGGGCAACACAACTCGTGCATTATTTTAGTTTACTTCATTGATCAAAAAATCTTTATAGCAAATCTTACGCTTGCTACCTTCATCCTCTTAATAAAAATGATAGATTTAAAGTAACTCAGGTCTATACATTCCATCTTTTGCTTTATAATTCAAATAAATAATGTCGGAATAATTTCATTGAAGATTTAAGAAACGGGCAAGACAGGGGCCACAATCTTTCCAGAAGAGGCAATAATCCCCCAGAGACAGTAAAAAATGTGTGATTTATTAAGTTTTATTAGCAGCATTCTTTTTTTTTTTTGTACTCCCAACAATTTTGTATTTGTATATTTTGCTTTGGCGATATTTTATTTTATAACCGTCGTTGAACAGCCGACCTAACTTTGGGGGTTACGACTGCTAATGTTCAACTCCGTACAAGGGAACTCCTGGATCAAGTATTGGGAGAAATTTACCTTCCTGGAGGACTTTCGGATGGAACTAACCCGCATTTGCGTTACATGTTGAGGATGACCACGAGAGCCTCCCACGGTTAGTCTGCGGCAAAGGCACTCTAACCCATCATACGTCAATCACTGAGGATATTTCAAATCAGCATTGTGGTTGGTGCAAGCCGGATGCTGAATTTGTATCGACCAGCCATCACTGGGATTTGAACCCGGTTCACCTCATTGGAAGACGAGTGCTGTATCCCCTGAGCCATCACAGCTCTGCTTTGACAATATTAATAAACATTAGAAAACACTGTGTTTGCCTATATAATCATGTGACATGAAGACAAGATTATATTTTTTCGTTGTGCGTCAAAATGGCTGATTTTTACCCAGTCGGAATTCTTAACATCAGCATTAATTTATTTTGTAATATTTTTAAATATCGCAGATTTCGGTGGATTAAGGCAGTGGTTCTTAACCTTTTTAAGCCGCGACCCAAATTTGAGAAATATGTTCATGTCGCGACCCAAAAAAAAAGTCAAAATTAGGCTGAGTAAGCCACAATGACTTGTTCTAGGAGGTGTTGGTATTACTTATTATTTGGTGTATTACTAACTTTTCTGGTTCGACTCAGCGAGACCCAAGAAATATGCTTCGCGACCCAATTTTGGGTCGTGACCCATAGGTTAAGAACCGCTGGATTAAGGTACTAAATCGCAGTCTTTGTGATTTTCTGTTGTGGAAGATTGTTCCAAGAGCAAACTCTCAATGAGTAACCTTATCAAACTAGGCTTTCGGCAAAAAAAAAAAAAAAAAACGCCAAAAGTTTGTACGCTATGAATGTTGCAGTTTAAAAAAGCGATAAAAAATTACAGATTTTACCAATTGAATCTTGAAATATGGGAGAAGAAAAGTTGGTGATGCATAATCTTTCGTCTCTATAATCGAAAAAGTTTTTAAAATTTATGTATGCAAATTCACAAAATAATAATTAGCATAAGGGTTTTTTTTTTTTTAATTTCGTGCTCTATTTTACAATTACCATAATACAATTTCACCGTTCCATTAAAATGTGACAGCTTAAATATGCATTTATTTAGATTTCAATTATATTGTAAACGTTTTAATTATCAATGCAGACAACTAAAATGATATAAAATGTAATAAAATTAGTTTTTTTTTAAATATTTATAATCCAAAACAATCTAAATAATAGTTAAGTAAAATTAATAAACATATAACTTACGCGATAAGAAACTGAATTAAAATGCCAGAGTACCGACCAAAAGTATTAATTATTTAATAATTAAATTTTTGATTACTATAATTTCCATTTCATTGCTTTCGAAATGCTTTTTTTTTTATTATTTTTCTAGAACGTTTCGCAGAATTTATTTGAGTACTGCTATTCACGTCTTAATTAACAATTTAACAATAGAGATTGGCCTCATTTTCCCGAAAAACTGTAAAATCCTCTTTACTCAGGAACTTTCCACTCTTTGGGAACACGAACTTTCATTCACTCGGTTCTTTATTCAGAACCTACAGTTTGTCTATAGAAAAAACTCTCCTTGCCACGAAGCCTGAAGTCGTCTACTGCTATGGAAGAAAGAAATAGCACATTTCAAATAGATGAGCATCTTTCTCCCCCGATTCCCCATCTCCCTCTGACTCGAGCCTGTCTTAAATATTGACTTAGCACTCCTACTTGAAAATATTTAGCGACAATAACCAACCACTGTACTCGAAGAATGGCGAAGGGAGTTCTTTAAATAGACAGACTTTACCTTTCACAGTAATTTTAAATAAATATATTTTTCATCAGAATTAAAACTGAACCAAATGACAACTGAAACTGAACCAATGCGTAGCCAAACCATCCAAGTGAAATGGCAGAATGTTATCATAAAATTTCTCACACCAACAAAAATGAATTAACATTCAACTTATGCGATAAGGAACTGAATTAAAATGCCAGAGTGCTGAGCAAAAATACCTACATTTTTAACTATAGCTCGTTCACCAGGAGTTGGCACTTGACTCCGCCTTCATCACGTGGTATGCGAATATACTATTTCTCTATATTTGGGAGAAGATTGTGAGCAATCCTGAACAAGGTTGCTATTTGGCGATCGTAGGTCAAAAATATTTATTTCGCAAACTTTATGTGCATTTTTTTAACATTAAATATTCCATAAATTGGATGATACTTCGTGTCATTTTTTATGATATTTCTCTCTTTTGAGTGAATAGTTTGTCCTTTTCGAGACATTTCGCCGGGAAAAGAGCAGTTTTTAAATTTAAAATATATTTAGTTAGCTAGAGAAATGAAAGTTATAATAGCAGATGATAAAGTGAAGTAAGTGACTGAAAAAGAATTCACTTTTTGTGTTTGTGGCGCATTAAAGGTTGTCTCAATTTTAAGCGCGGAGATGTTCCTCTTCTTACTCCCGCGTTGAAATGAACTCTGCGTTAGAGGAGGTGGAGCCAAGTGCCAACTCCTGGTGAACGAACAATACTTTTATTTCCGTTATATTGTTTTTTTAATGCTTTTTCTATTGATCTCGTGTTTTTTTAAAATTATTTTTCTAGATCGTTTTACAGAACTTGCTTGAATGCTGCTATTCATTTCTTGATTAACAATAGGGACTGACTTCATTTCCCAGTAAAACTGTAAACTTCCCCTTTTGGAGAAACTTTCCATAACACCTGTTTCAGAAAACTTTCATTCTCTTGGCTCTATAATCAGAACCTACCTTTGACAGTAATTTTCAAATAAATATTTTTTTTTAATCAAAATTAAAACTGAACCAAATGATATAAAAATTTTCATGATATTTTTTTTGAAGTTAAATTTTCACCCACTCATTCACTAGGTACAATTTTCATGTGAGAGAGCCATTGTAACAAAAGCCAACCAAGTGAAATGACAGTATATGATATCATAAAATCTCTCACCACCAACTTTTCTAAAGGGATTATTTCAGCGGATCTTTTGAAAAGAAGTGAGGGGTGATATTTCATAAACAAGGGGGTCCGTGTCAGTGGCGCAGAAATGTAATTTGCAGTGATATCTCCTCATTCGTATCATTCCCTTTTTATAAAACTATTAAGAGACACTCGCGGATAGGCGTCTGCTCGGCTCCATAAATCCCCCCCCTCCCCCTCATTCCATCCAACAGAGTCTTCTTTCATTCCGTAAGGAGATGGAGAGGGATTGGTAGGGGGTGGGGGGAAGTACCGCAAACACTCCCTGAACTTTTGGCCGCGCACTGCATCATGATATTAATGTAGCAGAAACTTCCTTTGACCCTCTGCTACGCATTAAGTCCACTCCCTTGGACAGGACTGCATCATTTCTTTGCATCAGGAAATTTACAGCAAAACAACTTGTAGTTCTTCCGTCACTGTTGCAGGAAATGATGGTTGAGGTAACAATAAAATGAAGATCCGCTTTTAAGGTTTCTTGTTTTTTTCACCCTACAATAAAAATAGATCTCTTTAAAAAAGTTAAAAGAATGAACGAAATCCTTTTATTTTACAGAAATTTGTAGTGATTTCAATATTGCTAAGGAGTGAGATTTTGCTGCATTGTTGCAATCAAGGTATCGTATTAAAAATGAGTAGCTATAATAAGAGTATAAATCTCAACCTGTCAAAATACTTTTAAAAAAGTCGAAACAGAAAAATAAATATTTTTGATTAATATAATTCATATTGTTTTTCACTTTTGGAAATTGAAATTAACAAATTAACACACTGGATTTTTTTCCTTCCTAGTAATAACAGTGTTAAACTTGTTGATACTTTGAATTAACAACAAGTCCAAAAAGTAAATGTCTGTTTCCCCTAAGAGGGAGCTTTGGGGGTTATAATCTCCTCCCCTGAAAAAACAGCATGTACTAAATAAGGACTATTTTTTAAAAAATTTATTTCCATCATTTTTTTGTGTTTTGCATTTCATTTATTTATTTTGAAATTTGAGCAAATTCTTACGTGCTTCATTTTGCCAGTAAAAATTTTAGTACTTAGTTTCAATTCTAATTTTCTCCCCCCCCCCCGAAAAAAAAGAAACAAACTCCTCTTTACCTTTCAAAATGGACTGGCTCAAGCTGGAACCCTAAGGTGTTTTACAATAAATTTCTATAAATTCGTTTTGCTAGTATTGTTTTTAAAAATAGCGTTTCACAGTTTGTGGTAAAGAGTTATTCGGCAAATGACTAAATGAATAATATGGCAGACGTCACACCTGTAACTACTTTTCAAACAATATTATCTTTTCTACTGTTTTGTGGCTTTGTTTACAATATTATAAGAAGCGAAATTATTAAAATTCCTTTTTTTTGAGGAATTTGAGCAAACTTGTTCCAAGGTTTTAAAGAAAAGGAATAAGTTTCATCCCAATTCATTCTTTTCACTTACGAAAAGATCTAGAAAATTAGATATCAAAAATTGACCACACGTCTATTTCTTGCATTTTAATAGTACCGTATTTACAGCATTCTTTTTATACATCTTAATTAAAATATTATTCTTTATCTGATGATGTTATAATTAGTTCATGTCTTATGCAGCATGTTAGCATTAATTAAGCAAGTTATTTTTCTTTAATTAAAATTCTAAGAATTATTAGAATTATTGAATTCTAACTTTCTAATATGAATGTGTACGACGCTCGCACACACTGGTCCTTCCTTGGATGCCGGATAAATACGGTACTCGAACACACTGGTCACTACGTGGGTGCCGGTTAAGTACGACGCTCGTACACACTGGTCCTTCCTTGGATGCCAGATAAATACGGTACTCGAACACACTGGTCACTACGTGGATGCCGGCTAAGTACGACGCTCGTACACACTGGTCCTTCCTTGGATGCCGGATAAATACGGTACTCGAACACACTGGTCACTACGTGGGTGCCGGTTAAGTACGACGCTCGTACACACTGGTCCTTCCTTGGATGCCGTATAAATACGGTACTCGAACACACTGGTGATGCCGGCTAAGTACGACGCTCGTACACACTGGTCCTTCCTTGGATGCCGGATAAATACGGTACTCGAACACACTGGTGATGCCGGCTAAGTACGACGCTCGTACACACTGGTCCTTCCTTGGATGCCGGATAAATACGGTACTCGAGCACACTGGTCACTACGTGGATGCCGGTTAAGTACGACGCTCGTACACACTGGTCCTTCCTTGGATGCCGGATAAATACGGTACTCGAACACACTGGTCACTACGTGGGTGCCGGTTAAGGACGACGCTCGTACACACTGGTCCTTCCTTGGATGCCGGATAAATACGGTACTCGAACACACTGGTCACTACGTGGATGCCGGTTAAGTACGACGCTCGTACACACTGGTCCTTCCTTGGATGCCGGATAAATACGGTACTCGAACACACTGGTCACTACGTGGATGACGGTTAAGTACGATGCTCGTACACACTGGTCCTTCCTTGGATGCCGGATAAATACGGTACTCGAACACACTGGTCACTACGTGGATGCCGGTTAAGTACGACGCTCGTACACACTGGTCCTTCCTTGGATGCCGGATAAATACGGTACTCGAACACACTGGTCACTACGTGGATGACGGTTAAGTACGACGCTCGTACACACTGGTCCTTCCTTGGATGCCGGATAAATACGGTACTCGAACACACTGGTCACTACGTGGATGCCGGTTAAGTACGACGCTCGTACACACTGGTCCTTCCTTGGATGCCGGATAAATACGGTACTCGAACACACTGGTCACTACGTGGATGACGGTTAAGTACGATGCTCGTACACACTGGTCCTTCCTTGGATGCCGGATAAATACGGTACTCGAACACACTGGTCACTACGTGGATGCTGGCTAAGTACGACGCTCGTACACACCGGTCCTTCCTTGGATGCCGGATAAATACGGTACTCTAACACACTGGTCACTACGTGGATGACGGTTAAGTACGACGCTCGTACACACTGGTCCTTCCTTGGATGCCGGATAAATACGGTACTCGAACACACTGGTCACTACGTGGATGACGGTTAAGTACGACGCTCGTACACACTGGTCCTTCCTTGGATGCCGGATAAATACGGTACTCGAACACACTGGTCACTACGTGGATGCCGGTTAAGTACGACGCTCGTACACACTGGTCCTTCCTTGGATGCCGGATAAATACGGTACTCGAACACACTGGTCACTACGTGGATGACGGTTAAGTACGATGCTCGTACACACTGGTCCTTCCTTGGATGCCGGATAAATACGGTACTCGAACACACTGGTCACTACGTGGATGCCGGTTAAGTACGACGCTCGTACACACTGGTCCTTCCTTGGATGCCGGATAAATACGGTACTCGAACACACTGGTCACTACGTGGATGACGGTTAAGTACGATGCTCGTACACACTGGTCCTTCCTTGGATGCCGGATAAATACGGTACTCGAACACACTGGTCACTACGTGGATGCCGGTTAAGTACGACGCTCGTACACACTGGTCCTTCCTTGGATGCCGGATAAATACGGTACTCGAACACACTGGTCACTACGTGGATGCCGGTTAAGTACGACGCTCGTACACACTGGTCCTTCCTTGGATGCCGGATAAATACGGTACTCGAACACACTGGTCACTACGTGGATGACGGTTAAGTACGATGCTCGTACACACTGGTCCTTCCTTGGATGCCGGATAAATACGGTACTCGAACACACTGGTCACTACGTGGATGCCGGTTAAGTACGACGCTCGTACACACTGGTCCTTCCTTGGATGCCGGATAAATACGGTACTCGAACACACTGGTCACTACGTGGATGACGGTTAAGTACGATGCTCGTACACACTGGTCCTTCCTTGGATGCCGGATAAATACGGTACTCGAACACACTGGTCACTACGTGGATGCCGGTTAAGTACGACGCTCGTACACACTGGTCCTTCCTTGGATGCCGGATAAATACGGTACTCGAACACACTGGTCACTACGTGGATGACGGTTAAGTACGATGCTCGTACACACTGGTCCTTCCTTGGATGCCGGATAAATACGGTACTCGAACACACTGGTCACTACGTGGATGCCGGTTAAGTACGACGCTCGTACACACTGGTCCTTCCTTGGATGCCGGATAAATACGGTACTCGAACACACTGGTCACTACGTGGATGCCGGTTAAGTACGACGCTCGTACACACTGGTCCTTCCTTGGATGCCGGATAAATACGGTACTCGAACACACTGGTCACTACGTGGATGACGGTTAAGTACGATGCTCGTACACACTGGTCCTTCCTTGGATGCCGGATAAATACGGTACTCGAACACACTGGTCACTACGTGGATGCCGGTTAAGTACGACGCTCGTACACACTGGTCCTTCCTTGGATGCCGGATAAATACGGTACTCGAACACACTGGTCACTACGTGGATGACGGTTAAGTACGATGCTCGTACACACTGGTCCTTCCTTGGATGCCGGATAAATACGGTACTCGAACACACTGGTCACTACGTGGATGCCGGTTAAGTACGACGCTCGTACACACTGGTCCTTCCTTGGATGCCGGATAAATACGGTACTCGAACACACTGGTCACTACGTGGATGACGGTTAAGTACGACGCTCGTACACACTGGTCCTTCCTTGGATGCCGGATAAATACGGTACTCGAACACACTGGTCACTACGTGGATGCCGGTTAAGTACGACGCTCGTACACACTGGTCCTTCCTTGGATGCCGGATAAATACGGTACTCGAACACACTGGTCACTACGTGGATGACGGTTAAGTACGATGCTCGTACACACTGGTCCTTCCTTGGATGCCGGATAAATACGGTACTCGAACACACTGGTCACTACGTGGATGCTGGCTAAGTACGACGCTCGTACACACCGGTCCTTCCTTGGATGCCGGATAAATACGGTACTCGAACACACTGGTCACTGCGTGGATGCCAGTTAAATACGGCGCTCACAACGAAAAATTTAAATGTTTTTAAAGTTATTTAAACGGTGGTTCAATTTGAAAGGAAATTTGGTATATTATAGTTAAAATTGAACAGAAATATCTTTAATTTAGCATCTTATTATTTAATTTAGCATCTTATTAAGATGGCAGCAAATGTGCACGATAGTATAATTTAAAAGACCGATTTTTTATAGAATGTAGGCAGATGAAAATATGGCGAAAGCATTAAGGAATTTAAATAGTCTGGCAATTTGTTTTAAGCGATTTCTTAGGTTTAGTGATTCAAACAGTTGTATTAATCATCTGACTGCCATTAAACGTATTAGTAATAGACATATTTAGTTAGTTACAAGTGTCTGTTAGGAGAAAAAAAAAAAAAAAATTATTCTTTAACATTTCAGAAATGTGTTTACTTTGAAGGAATGTTTGCATGACAGAAATATTTCTCATTTACATTGTTCATCACTTGAAGCCCTCCGACTCCAGAAAAAGAGTAGAAAAAAAAATCAAACTATTCGTGTGCTGTATTCAAACATTTATGTGCTGTCACGTGACTCGTGTATCTCAGCAATGCACTTTTCCGTGAATGTTCTTTACCAAAGACAACTTCATTTCTAAATACTTTGAAGAATCACGCAGATCTTCTTATTTGCATAGAGATCTCATTGGGTTGGAGGCTATTCTTGGAATCTTCTTTTGCACAATATTTCTTTTCAGCGAGGTAAAAAAAAAGAAGATATATATTATCAAAATGATAATATTTTTTAGACCTTTTGTTTATGTTCTTATTCTGCATTCTCAATTTGTTCTTCCTTACGCTGAAAAAAAAATTCTTTTCTACATCATTACTTAGTAACCATTGTCCAATACTCTTAGAGCCATTTTCTTGGGTACATAAAAGTTAAATTTATTCATAATAAGCAGCATTGAAATGCTTGTTACATCAGTCGAATTTTAACGTTCCTTGGAATGTTTTTTTTTATCTCTCACGTGAAGTTTAGGAGTGTTAGAAAATATTATTTGATAGGTGTGTTAGAAATATTTTTACTTTCATTTGATTTGACCTCTTGTTTTATAATTTTTTTATGGAAGAGCTACTTAGAGTGGAATTTTTCGTTGCTCGTTTGTTTCCCTTCTTTTTCTACATAATTCAGGGGTGATTGTGAGCCCAAGTCAAAATTCCGGAAAAATTAAAAAAAAAAAAACCCGTTTCAATTGAAAAATTCAAAAATAATTTAAACAAGTTTTTTTTCTCCCTTTTCTCAGTATTTCTTAGTTTGATTAAAATATATTTAAAATTTTACGCATACCTATACCATTTACACATACCTATGATATTTACACATACCTACCTTGAGAAGTAATTAATATTTACAAATATGTCTTTCTTTCTTGAGTTTATGATTATAACAACTATTTACTGATAAAAAATGAATATTAATCATGAATATAAGCTTATTAAGTATCTCTCTGGTTCTCCCTTACAAACAAATAAAATAAATTGTGTTTTTAAGTTCCACCTTTGAAAATTTGATTTCCGGAAGATTTTGTGATCAAGGATTTTTTGAAACGTCTGAACCTTCGATCTCCGGAAATTTCCGGATCACTGTTAGCAAAAATTCCGGAAATCCGGATTTTTTCCGGAGCACAATCAGCCCTGATAATTTGTTACGACTCTTATTTGACCTCATTGTCCTCAAAGTATGAATTGAAATTCATATAAATCAACATTTGTATTCAAAATAGCATACAATCAGAATAAAATGCAATCAGAATAGCCCATGACTATGATTATTTGTGATCAAAATTGAATTTAATCAGTGTATGATAATTTGTAATCAAGATTACAAATTAAAAATAATCCCGAATAAACCAAATCTGATCTAAGTTTTTCTCATTTATACGAGTATCTTACCATACAATCATGATTACTTAGTATCAAATATAAATGTAAGAAAAATAGATCAGACCTGTATTTGGCTCATTTATATCTTATACTAATATCTTATCATACAATCTTGATTATGTATGATCAAAATTAAATATGTCTCTTCTGAAGAGAATCAAAATTGAGATGGCATGTCTTCGGATCATCTTCTGTTTTCTAGACAGTCACCAATAGTCCATTCTGTAGTTCTAGTGCGACATAAATAAATTACAACTTCAAGTACTGTTTATTGCTCATTGGGAAAATGGGTCTTGTTTTGGGTTTGATGGCGTGTGCAACTTATTTGGACGCCATCAGAATTTTCAAATGTATTCAAGAGTAATATTAAATAGTGTGCATGCGTTGCTATGGCGACCGCTGCTGTTTTCCTTTTCATTTTCACTAGCAGTCATTCTTAATGTATTTACATAATAATAATACTTTAAAGTATTTTGATATCCTTTTTATTATTAACGTATAATTACTGACTTGACGGTGATTTCAATATAAATATGAATGCTGAAGAAGAAGGAAAAGTATTTTGTGAAACACGTACATAGGCAGGATTTGAAAACCAATCCGACGACAAACATCCATTGAGACAATATCGGTAACCCATGATTTGAAATGTTGTGGTACGGAGTAAATCCAGATAGAAAAAGCATTTGAGAAAAAAAAAATGATCATAATAAAACGATTCTTCATTTTTTTTTTATTTTTTCACTTTTTAAGTTTAATCATTTTTTAAGACAGAGCAATTTTTTAGAATTTTTACTTGTTTATTTTATAAATTGATAGAAAACATATTTGACGAAATTGTTTTAAGAGTTGAAACTCAAATAAATGAGAAAAATACAAATCTTTAGCTTATGTAATCTTGTTTACAAATAATAAAGATTGAATATAGTCATGGTATAATCATTTGTAATACATATTGCATGTAATCAGAATAGGGTCATTCCCAATCAATTTTGTTCGCAATATTGATCAATCAATGGTATTGATGATCAATCCATTGATCAATGATATGATCAACTGTGATCAAGAATTCGTACAATCAAGATTGCATGTATCCATGATTATTTGTAGTCAGGATTACAATTATCTATCGTTAATCATGGATACAAGTAATCTATATTACAATTATCTGTAATCTTAGATGATGAATTATAATTATTTGGACTAATATAGATTATACGTTTATTTGTAATCTCGATTACAAATAATTGTGATTACTTACAATCGTGTGTAATGATTATTTGCAACAGGATGACCACTTTCAGACGCGACTGAAATCAAAAATTAAAGTTACTTATAATCACAATTGTAATTATAGTCATGAACAGTGGCGTACGCAAGGGAGGGGTTTAGGGGTTTAAACACCCCCCTTGAGCTCAGACAAAATGGCAAAAATAAACATTTTTGTAGAAATTATGCGAGCGATTATTTTTTAGGACTATATATTTTTATTTGCCTTATGCCTACTTTTTTTTCCTCACGGTATTCCTCGAATACCGTGAGGAAAAAAACATTTACTATAATAGGGTTGTACTTTTGAAACCAAAATCACGTGATATATATATATATATATATATATATATATATATATATATATATATATATATATATATATATATATATATATATATAGAGAGAGAGAGAGAGAGAGAGAGAGGGAGAGAGAGAGAGATATTTGCTGTTCTTGGATCTTTAGGATGTCAAAATGCCAGAATTGAACAATTTTTAATTACTTTGAGAAAAAATTACGACCTGAAATTAGTGAGGTGACAGCATCTAGTACCAATGTTAAGTTTTTATGTTGTACAGAAATGTGATACTTCCGTTGAAGAAAACGTTTCTAGCATAACAAAATCTGATGAATGTGAAAGTGGCCCTCAAAGTGTTACTTCCCACCCATATGACATTGGACTTTTTTCAGAAGATATTACATTATGTTCTTAAACTTAAAAAATCAAATCAAAATTTAACTGAACAATGTTGCTCAAATAAAAAGACAAAATTGTCTAGCTGTCTAAATTAGGGAAATAATAGTGCTTTATTACAGACTCGAATTTTTTTTAGTAGTTTCAGAAAATTATGAACACCCCCCTTGAAAAAATTCTGCGTACGCCACTGGTCGTGAATTATGATTACTAGTAAATAATTCAGAATTCAACCTCCCCCGGCTAGCATGACGGCCAGGGGACTCTAACCCATGATCCAACAACCATTAAGGATATCTTACGTCAGCACTGTGTTCGGTGCAAGCGGGTGCGGAATTCGTATCAACCAACCATAGCTGGGATTCGAACCAGGTTCACCTCATTGAAAGGCGAACGCTCTATCCCCTGAACCACCACGGTTCTTGTAATATTTTGTTTGTTATAAGCTTCTCGAACCCTGAAGGGTGTAGTGACACACCCTTTATTAACCCTTTGCTTACGGCGCTTAAGATGATGAAGTCTGCTTTTCTGGTGCAACTGTTATACCATCTGTAAGCAAAAGGTTAATATGAAATTCGATGCATATCGATCGAATATTAACCAATGCAAAAGAAATAGAACAATCCTCGATGAAGAGACAATCAATGAATGTCCGTTGTTGTTGTGTTCTGTGGTACAAAGTGGGACAGAAAACAGTGGGATCATTTTTCAGAAAAGATTGTATGACCTGGCCTGCCATATGCCTGGAAGTGAAACGAAGCGAAATTCTCTTGAACGGGCAGTTAAACTCGTGATGAAATCTGGATGGGACAAGAGAGGACAGTTGGGAAGAGGAGACAAATGTTATCTTGCCCTTGCTTCACTGGCTTTTGCTCCCTTTTCTACTACTTTACTTGTCACACAATAATAAAGAGTGAATAATTTTGGGGACTCTCTATCTTGGAATGTATATCTTCTACATTCTAAACATTCTACATTCTAAACAAGATGATTTTAAAGTAAAATTTCAGATATATGACCCCCGGGTGAGCGAACTATTCAAGAGAACGAAATGAAGTGCTGTACAAAGATATTACTAGGTATGTGCTAAAGTATAGGGTTATAAAGAATTACCAAGATATCACTGTTAAAGTGATAGAATTTCAAATTTTTCAAGAGACCATATACAGACGATATATAATATAAATTCGACGATAGGATAAATTAGACGATATATTATATAAATATAGAATATTTATTACATCAGGTATTATATTAGTATAGTATAATAATTAGACCAAATTATTAGAGGCACTGCCGTGTTTTAATAATGACTTATTTTGCTCGAGTGTACAGACAATACTTTTATATTTAAACATACATGTAATGGGTTTTTATTTCGGAGATTTTTCACATTCTTCCTATTTGTATTTATTTTTAACGTATTGCATTACAATGTGAACCAATTGATACGCGTATGTAAATAAATGCAAACCGGTTTCAGTCACGTAAAAACAATAAAGCTGTATAGCATCACCTGATAATTAAGATTTTACATAGAATTTTATAGTGCGTCTAATAGTTCGGCAATGGACTGTACGTTGGCCAAGTTATTTTCTAATCGCATCGTACAAACTGAACAAAAATAGGGAAAATGTTCCTAATGTGAATTATTATTTTTTAAAGTTATTATTATTATAAGCTACATGCGATTGATATAAATAACTAGAAATCGACCACTTTTGCATAACTTGAATGCACTGTCTATCAGGAAATGTGTGTATGGGTAATATAGTAAAAACATACACTAACATTGTAATATAATATATTCTAACATAGTAAACCTATCCGAACATAGTAAAAACATTGTAAAACATATCAAAGACGCAAGCTCCAATAGTTATAATCTTGGACTGTGTTGATTTATAGACACTTTTGTGGCAAAAAAGAACGTACAAAACGTAACAAATTACTCGCCAGCATTTTACTAAGAATTATGCCATTCAATGACGAAGTCAAAAGCTGAACAAAATAAATTTTTTCAAACTTCAACTGTGCTCGCACTACAGTCAATAGAAGGTTTCTGTTTTCTCACTGTATTTGCATGAGTTTCACGAAACAGTCAAAAGGGTTTCAGATTCTTTTTAGTTGAATCAGCAATTTCCGTTTGTCTACAATTGCAACGTAGCAAACAAAGTAAATTTTTCTAGTATCCTGAAAGAAAAAAAAGTTTGAATACATTTATGTTGCATTTGTGATAAGTAAAATTATACATTAAGAATTACATTTTTTTCAGGCTAAGTATATCTAAAATCGCAACATTTTATAGTGATACAAAACTTCTTCTTACGCCTAAGTTGGCAGCTGTTTTTGAACCTCAGTTCAGTACTTAGTAAAATTCCACTGAGCAAATAATCATAAAAAACTTGCAAACTGTATGCGAGAGATGATTTCAAGTAATTAAAGCCTATTAACAAAATTGAAGAAGAAAGTGAGGAATTTTGTATAGATATGCAACTCTGTATTAATACTTATTTTCCTTGGTCACGAAATTGTCGAGCCTTAATCATAATGCTTAATTCCTTTTTAATTATATGATTTTAAAAAAAAATTCTCGTTAAATTTCTGAAATTTTTTTTCTAAAATTTCATTTTTATTGATCCTTCTATTATTTTAAATCTTTTCGAAATACTGCTTGTTAACTTTTCCACTATGCTCTTAAATTTTTAAGGGAAGTTTTTGTTGATAATTTAATGCACATCACGCAGCTTAATTTTAAATAAAACAAATGAATTCTCGAACAGCTTAAGGAGGGTAAAGTTGTAGATCGGTAGCATAAAAATGTTGAAATGAAAATCTGAGAGCTGGAAAGTTTGGCGGAATAAAAAATTTACATGAAAATATGTGAACAATAAAAGCTTTGCTCGAAATTGGTAACAAAGAATTTTCACACTTAAAAAAAAAATTCAAACTGTTCAATAAAAATTCATCATGGCTCTGACCAAATTGAGAGATGGGATTTGAATGAATGAAATAGATTAGTAAAACAATTTTTATATTCTAAGAGAAGATAACTCGCCAACCCAGAATGCAGTTTCTTAGCGTCAAAATATATTCTTTTATGTAGTCAATCCATATTTATTTATTTCTCTTTTGTCTTGCACCTCAAGTAAAAAGTTCGTTGCATCGAATGTATTTGTTGAACAGGAGAAAAGATGACAAACCAGTTGATGAGGGTAACGTTTGATGGTGTTTAAAATTGTGTTGGAAAATGCGGGTGTAATAAGTAAATCAGCGTATATAATTTACTTATTCCGGAATGTATATAATTTTTTATTGTTAAAACGGTTTTTAATGTCAAAACACATTCTTTTACACCAATGTCCGATACATTTAGTTTTGCCGATGCAGTTTTTGAAAGCCGTGAGGGATATGGGGATAGAGCGTTTGCTACCCAATGAGGCAGTGGTCGGCAAACTTATTAGCCAAAGAGCCAAATATGAACATTACAACAATGTAATAATAAAGTGGGAGCCAAATTTGCTTGCAATGCAAAGCATCGGCAGAAAACTTCCAACATTTGTACAAATAGAAGTTATCGAAAAATCGATGAAAAATTTTGTACCGGAACCACAAACATACATAGCAGGTGTAATAAAATCGTATAAAAATACCTGTAAGATGTGCAGCTAGATTGAAAAATACAACTTTTTAATAAGACAGGACAACGGCAGACACGGTGGATAAGACATAACTGTTCACACTGCAGGTCTGTGATGCCAATTTGTACCCCCCCCCCCACTATTTTAAAAAAAAGTATGCGTGCATGCTTGTGGTACCTTTGTATCACACCGGAATACGCCGAATACATACGAACAATTTCAGCCGGTAACTTGTACATGGTTTGCGTTTACAAAAACTAATAAAATTAAACTCTATGTTCGTTACGTATTTTCACAACAATATAAAATTTTAATTACCTATCTATCTATTAAATTAAACAAAAAATTATGCATGTTCTCGATTTATTAAGAATTTTAATTTATCAAAATAAGATGTAATTTTTTTCTTACCAAGTTTTTTATTTAAATGAAAATATTATTGCGCCTTCCGTGGATATTTGGGCCAGAGCAGCACTTAAGGAGCCAAAGAGCCACATGCGGCTCTGGAGCTGCACTTTGCCGACCACTGCAATAAGGTGACTCAGGTATAAGGAACCAGCAATAAGGAATCTCAGCGGTGGCTGGTTGATACGAGTTCTGCATCCGGATCGCACCAAACAGTGCTGACGTAAAATATCCTCAGTGGTAGACGGATCATGGGTTAGAGTCCTCTTGTCGTCAGGCTAATCGTGGGAGGGTCTCGTGGTTTTCCTTTCCATGTAACGCAAATGCGGGTTAGTTCATCAAAAAGTCCTCGGCGAAGGTAAATTTCTCCCAATACTCGATCCAGGAGTTGCCTTGTCTTCTGGATTGGATTCAAAATTACATTACGAGGCTACGGAGTTGAATATAAGTAGTAGTAAAACCAAAAAATTGGGTCGGCTGTTCAACGACGGTTATAAAATATAACAATTATGTTCTGAATTTTCCTAAACACTCTTTTCTCTGTACCTTAAATTTTAAATCACCAATGAATGTAAAACAGAATTTGTCATAGTTTTACCCAATGTATAGTGTCCTCCTAAGTCCACTTCAGTTTTTCGTGAAAACACGTGAGTCATTTTCTTTCATCACACTTTCATACGGATGGTTGACTGAATGTAAATAATTACAAGCTTCCTAAGGCCGGAAGATATTTAGAAAACTTCCGGTGTATCCCTCCGCTTATGATATGCTTACGAGGAGATGTGTGAAAAGGCTTAATATTCTAGGAAGTTTTATTATTGTGATTTGTGTTTAAAATTACGCGTACAAATTTTGCCATTCATAAGAGTCTTCTGTAATTTATAAATTCTAGCAGGTTGTCAGCCCAAAACAAATTTAACAAAATTAATATCACCACATAATTAAAGTGTAAGGTTTGTTATGTTTTGAGTGTTATCCCTTATTTGTGTAAAATAGTACCCCGGTAGTTTTGGGGTAGCATCATAGCAAGCTTGCGGAGTATTCCGAATTCATTTGTTTGTTTGCTTCATTGAAATTTAAAATGAAAGAACGCATATTGAAAACACTGCAAGTACTATAATGATATTGGATGGTGCATTTTTCCAAGCTTAGGCGTCAAAATCAGTCGTAAGTAGTAACCCGGATGTCTTACGACGAATTTTAACCTCTAGCGCCATCTACGCTTATATTTGCTCTGTCAACCTACCGTTAAGGCCGAGATAGCCTGGTTGGTAGGGCACTGGGCCCATGTCCAAGAGTTCATGGGTTCGATCCCCGCTAACCGAAGACAAGATAGTAGGTGTCTGATGCACGTTAAATCTGTCGAGTCGCCAAGTCCTCTATGTTTCCATAACAAATCATACCTATGAGGGTACTGATTCAAGAGTTTCTTTGTCTTTTGGATTGGTTCAAAATTACAAGGCTACGGAGTCGAACATTTGTAGTCTTAAACTCAAAAACTGGGTCGGCTGTTCAACGATGGTTAAAGAAAAAAAAACATAAAATTTTTCAATTAGTGAAAAATTTGTTCGGAGTTCACAAAATTAAGCGATTATAAATACTTAAAATAATACTATTTAAATCTTCATAACCTGTCAAAATACTTCGAAATATATTTTTTCTTCCTTTTATTTTTAGGTTTCCAGAGTCTATATTACTTTCCTCTACTGTGAATTGAAATTTAAAATCTAACACACTGGATTTTTTTCTAAGAATGAAAGTGTTAAACTTGTTGACACAACTGGCACTCGAAATCATCAACAACAAGTCCAAAAAAAGTGAATGTCTGTTACCACCTAAAGCGAAGTCAGCAGCGGCTTTTTTTTCTTTTACAAAACAGACATTCGGTAAGAAACCGTCGTGTCTGAAGAAAAAAAAAATTTAATCTCGAGGCCGAAGACTCTGTGGGCTCTTCTTCCAAAGATGAATTGTCTCGCATGTTCAAAAATTTGAGTCTTCGCTTCGTTCCATGAATTATGGATGATGGTTTCTTTCCCTTCAACATGTGACCAAATATGAAGCTTCTCATTGGTCAGGCAAAGATTTAAGATAGGAATAGGAAAGTGAAAAAGTAACGTTTCGACCTTTCCTACGCCATAACTCATGTTTACTTTGTTTTATGTTTGCTGCCGAAAATGAATGCAGTCTCCATTTTAGACTTCTTATAGAATGGACACAGCAGCAAGTCCGTTATTTATAACCGTTGCAGTAGCTGATGCTGTAGCAGCTGCAGTTAGCCGAAAAATTTTAAAGAAAGAAGAATGCGGTTATTTGTCATATTCTTCTCAGAAGTTAGGAAAAGGAAAACAAAAACACATTTCTGTAGGGGGGAATATAAAAAGGAGAGAAAAAATGAGAATTTTATTCGTTTCGCTTACTTGGGCATTGAATAATCGTTTTAAAGCTGTGGGGAGGGGGGAAGGCTTTTGTATTCTTTGAATGTCAACATTAGAGAAGAAATTTAAAACTAATCTAATGTTCGTTGTTAAAATATTCCTAACATTGTTTTTATATTTCTTTATAAGAAACTACAAATATACATATTGCAAGTTTAAACAAAAATTTAAACAATTATTTTTTTTTTTACTCATTTCTTCCCTCTTTTTCTTAGAGGCAAAATATCGTAAAAAATGTATGCAAATTAAGAAGTCACAAATAATATTTAGGAACAGGAAGGAAAAAAAATACTATGAATATTTATTGAATCATTAATGAAGAAGGTGAGACGAAAATTATCCAAAGTTCTATTACCTGATGAAACTGGATTTGCTTCTAAAAATCGATTTTCAAATTCTCTGTTTCCAACGTTAATCAAACGTGCATTACTGTTTTTAGCCACAAATTTTTAAATAGTCATTAAATTTAATCTGCGAACACAAATCTGCATGCTTTTTTTTTTGGACAAGAATTTTTTCCCCCCCAATGACCACATGTGTCAACCAGGTGGTCATTGGATCCAGATGGGCCCCCAATGATCACCTGTGTCTTTTGTCAATTCAGACATTTACAGGGTATATTTGTTGGCCACACTTTCAGGGGCACCATATTAGGTAGACCAACGCTGGTCCCCCAGTTAAGACAAATAGTACTGAGAAAGAAAGAAGATCCATGCCTTTCCCGGGATTCGAACCCAGAACCTTCCCGATGCAAGGCCGGTTCCCCGATCCCTATACAGTCCGGTCGACGGTAAGGATTCCAAAAAGTAAATTTAAGGATGATCGTAATCCTGTCTACAAATATTTTGTTTTGTGAGTTGCATCAAATAATATTATTCTTATTTAGTTGCATCTACTTATTGTCCTTCTATCTTTTCCAATTGCAGCAACCTACTATCATTCTATATTTTTCAGTGGCACCAAGTTATTGTCCTTCTATCTTTATCAGTTGCATCATATTCTCATTCGATCTTTTTCCGTTGCAGCAACACATTGCTTCTTTTTCAATTTTTGTTTTAAATTTTAAATTTAAAACAACATTTTCTGCTGTAACCTTGTTGTCCAAAATCGGACTTAAATCCGACTCCAAATCCTTCTTATATTAATCATTGTCAGAAATGCTATATTAATGGAGTTAAAATGCGTCTGTATTAAGCACAAATCTGTTGATATTTCCCCGCGTATGTGTGTGTCGGTGGTAATAAATCTAGCAGAAGAGTGATAATAATGGGGGAGAGGGGAGATATATTGCAACCTTTTAGCATGTCGGGAGAGAAATGCTATCTGATAAGAGCGACCTCTAGATAACGGTCGTTAGGACACCCCTTAATGTGTTTGTTCTGATGACAAATGTTCCCCATATTAACTATCGAGGGATAGAAATATCAACATGTGTCGTTATCTGTTAGCAGGCAGAATTCCATCTTTTAGGAATATATATGACCCTTTCAATGTAGGCTATTTCTGTTACTGCTTTGATTTCAGTTTAACAAGTTCCCCATATTATTCAGGCTCCTTTTTTAGTTTGTCATATTTTATTATTTCCTAGATAGCAAAATAACGTTTAAGCAAAAAGATTTTCATGTAAACCTAAAAAAATTTGTTATGCGGTTTACGTGCAAACCTTCTAACCTTAAAACAAGATCTGCTCTATTCTACGCACATTCCATGCCTTGGAAATATACTTTCTAAATAAAAACCTTAAATCAAGGTTCTCTCAGGGTTTTCAAGCGTGAAATAATCCTTTAATAAAGCTAGTCTCGTGGTGAAAATAATACATGCTTTCTCGGTTGCCAGTTTGGCAATTCTATTTGTTTAGACTAACATCAACTTTAAAAACAACAAAAACTTAATGTTCCTGAGACAAAATTCTTGATGGTCCTATAAAAAAAAATTTGATGGTTTATGTTAGTTTCAGCGCGATGCATGACAGTCCAACATCATTTGATGGCCACCATCACACAACCTTTTCCATCAAGTGTACATGATTTTTAATACGCCAACAAACTTCCATCATTCCATGATGAAAAATGCTACTTTAATATTATGATGGTTAATCATCAAGACAAGTTTGACTCTCATGGACCAACAATCCGTGATGGCTCATGATGGTTCCAACAATGCATTTCCATAATGGTTTAATGGGAACTCTTGTTGGTTCTCAGGAATACACCATCAAAAAAATGTTTTTTATGTTGGACCATCAAAAATCAGTCCGAATTCATACATTGAGAGGATGGATGTTCATGATCGTTCCAACATTTGATTTCTAAGACACTATGATGGAAATTCATGATGGCTCAACATAAACAAAACCTCAAAACAAGTTGCTATTTTTACGTTGGTCCATCATAAATCAGTCCGAATTCCTACACTGAGGTGATGGTCATTTATGTTGGTTACCATCAAAAAATATAATGGTTCATGATGGAATTATTGATGGTTACCATCAAAATTGGTCCATCAATGGAAAACCATCAGAAATTTTGACTTGGGTTATGATATCCTAGCCTTGTTATAATATCCTAGCAGTATGAATTGGATATCAATAACATCAAACTTATTGTTAGGATGTAATTGATATCCCAGCGTTGTTTCTCTTAAAGTACAATTTCAAAAGTTATATTTTACATAGCAACCTATTCGTATGCATGTTCTGGCAGATGTCTTGATTGCAGATGGCAGATTCGTATGTATGTCTGAGTAAGTGAGTGAGTAAGAGAGAGAGGTTTTACTGTAAAGATAAAATGATTCATATGTTCTACAATGTGCCTGATAGTTCAGTGTACTGCTATAACCAGTTTTTGTGCAAGAATAGAAAATAGGAAAGAAGTAAGAGGCAATTCATTTGGTGAAAAAAAAAAGTTTTCCGGAATTCATTCGTCATTGTAGATATGAATATTTTCGTGAACAACGTTGGTAGTTATGCAACATGAACAGAAAATAACTAATATGTTCTGCAATGTGCCTGATTATTAAGTGTACTAATGATAGATTTTGTACTAAACCAGAAAATGTAAAAGACACAGGAAGCAATTCATTTGGCGAAAAGAAATAAATCGTTTCCGAAATTCAGTCATCATTTGCAGAAATACTAGTTTCAAGTTATGTAGCAAAAGCATAATGACCACTTGCACTATTTTTTATTTTATCATCGTTGTTGAATATTTGACCCTCCGTTTCCTTGTCATTCCGAACCTAATCCAGAAGACAAGGATCCTTCAAGGAGACTCCTGGATCAAATAGTGAGAGAAATTTTGTTTTCATGGAGGACTTTCTGATGGAACTAACAAGCATTTGCGTTACACGGAGAGGCAAACTACGAAAACCTTCTACGGTAAGTCTGTCGGCAAGGGGACTCTAACCTATGATCCATCTACCAGAGAGGATCAGCACTGCAGTCGGTGCGAGCCCGAGGTCTAATTCAAACCTGGTTTACCTAGTTGGAAGGCGAACGCTCTATCCCCTGAATGTGTTTGATTTTTTAGCGTACTTCTGATGGTTCTTGTATATGAATGTGAGGATAGTAGTTATTGACCGTGTTAACCTTCATCTATGAAAAGGTACCCCACCATAGAATCTAGTTAACATGTCTTATATACTACTGAATTGGAATTATAATTTTGTAGCGGTAGAAACACTACAGTACTCCCCTACCAAAATTATATCTGTGATAGAATTCGATGAACGGATACCACTAGGTGATTCATTGCTGTTTTGTGAGAAGCCGGGAGAGCTGTATTAAGATCACAATACTTTTTGAGTGCTGATTGTGAGAGCTGTGTTTGCTGCCAGAGTTCAGTGCGTTGTGGAAAACGCTTAGCAAGCATAATGAAAAAGTCATCTTTGAACTAACAAGAAATTTTATTAAGCAAGAAAAATCATACATCATAAAAGAAAAACAATCCTCTCCATAACATGAGGTAACGAATTCAATACATACAGTCATGAAAATTCAAAGAAACAAACTCCAAATTCAATCTTGATTTGATATGCAAGGGTACTTACACACTCAAAATTAATACTATGTAAATTCTGTCGTTAAATTATTTTGAAATGTTCGAACTCCCTCTTTCAGAGATTTTTCGAACTCGTGATCTCTGACTCTTACTCGAACCTTGTTCATTGAAATTCATAGTCTGACAGTATTAAGTACACAGTCGTTATCGCTCCTATGTTGCCATTAGCAGGCGAGTGTATACATTGCACATTGTGTGTGATCAAGTCCAAGAAACAACAGCGTGAGGAGGACAATCTCGCAGTCATAAGTAGCAAGTGAACTGTTCTACGTGGACCATCCATTGAAGAAGGCGTTTCCAAATCGTAGTGGGCGTTTCTGCCAAGGTAGGCGTGTGCACATCAGATCCGAAGGTCACCAATGTGAGGATAGTAGTTATCGATCCTGACAACTTGATTGTGGTTGATGTGGTTGATTATTAAGCCTATTTCTGATATTTCACCTATAAGAAAATAACACAGGAAAAAAAGGAAGGAAACCGGAAATAATTCATTAAATGAAAAGAAATAAATCAATTCCGAAATTCATTCATCATTTATAACTAGTTTTAAGTAGTGGCAGCAAAAACGTACAATGACTTAATATAATGTGGTTGATTATTAAGTCTACTTCTGATAGTTCACCTATAAGAAAATAACACAGAAAAAAAAGGAAGGAAACGGGAAATAATTCATTAAATGAAAAGAAATAAATCAATTCCGAAATTCATTCATCATTTATAACTAGTTTTAGGTTGTGGCAGCAAAAACGTAAAATGAACTACTATAATGTTGTTGATTATTAAGCCTACTTCTGATAGTTCACCTATAAGAAAATAACACAGGAAAAAAGGAAGGAAACAACGGGAAATAATTCATTAAATGAAAAGAAATAAATAATTTCCGAAATTCATTCATCATTTATAACTAGTTTTAAGTAGTGGCAGTAAAAACGTACAATGACTTACTATAATGTGGTTGATTATTAAGCCTACTACTGATAGTTCACCTATAAGAACATAAAACAAAAAAAGGAAAGAAACAGGAAATAATTCATTAAATGAAAAGAAATAAATCGTTTCCGAAATTCATTCATCATTCATAACTAGTTTTAAGTAGGGGCAGCAAAAACGTACAATGACTTACTATAATGTGGTTGATTATTAAGCCTACTTCTGATAGTTCCCCTATAAGAACATAAAACAAAAAACGGAAAGAAACAGGAAATAATTCATTAAATGAAAAGAAATAAATCGTTTCCGAAATTCATTCATCATTTATAACTATTTTTAAGCTGTGCTGCAAAAACGTAAAATGACTCATACGTACTATTATGCGGTTGATTATTAAGCGTACTTTTGATAGTTCTCGTATAAGAACATAAAACAAAAAAGGAAAGAAACAGGAAACAATTCATTTGGCGAAAAGAAATAAATCGTTTCCGGAATACAATCATCATTACAACGCCGCACTCCAGGCCTCATTAAACATTAACTTCTTTTTTGTGTGTCTTCTTTCTTAAAAGAAAGAGCCTCTTCTCTTGGGCTACTTACGGCAACGACCCAATATCTTGTTTTGTAAGAAAAGTACTTCACCGCTCAAATTCTTCTTTTCAACCCCCAAAAAGACCTTCAGTCATATATATTTCGCCAGATGCATCAAAAATAATTTTTTGTAATGAATTAAAAAGCATCAACTACCCACAAGACAAATTAAAAAATAAAAAAAAAACATCACAACTGTAGTTAACAACTTTTTTTTTTACTTCTCTGCAAAACAATTTAAATTTCGTCAATGCATTGTAAAACTATGATGACACTCCAAAAATTATTTTTAAGAAACGTTGAAGTGTAAGTTTTAAGATATGAAAACGCTTTAAGTATCATTTGTTGTGATTATTAATAGAATATATGTTTTTCATCAGTCTTTTGGAAAATGTGTAAAACAATTGAACCATTTAATTCAAAGTAAATAATGTTTGAAGTAATTACAGTTCATTTTACTCACCTAGATTTCTTATGTCGCGTCCTTTTTCCGGGATTATGATACAAATTTTGTAAAGATGATTTGATTGAAAATCAAATTTTACTTTGATATAATTGAAATAGATTATTTTTTTTATAAGATCTACCTATTTAATGAATAAAAGTAAATGGTTTTATTTGTAATTTTTTCTAACTTACTTCAACTCCAACCTTTAGGGATTAATCTGTCAATCTGTTTGGGACCCTCTTTATGTGTGATATTCACCTGAATCAGTATTGAAAACGATCCAGTTTGAACTGTAAGTTAGAATTTCTGATTCCTAATTAAAACAATAGAAACATAAATATCGTTCACATGATGAAATTCTCTTTCATTCACAACTCAAGAAGTATTTATGGGACCTCTCTGGTACCATATCTCAAAAATAAACTCACCTATTTAATGCGTAATTAAAAGTGAAAAAAAGAATTAAAAAAAAAACAACAACAGCTGTCGCCATAGTAACGCATGCAATGACGACGCATGCGCACTGTCTACTATTACTCTCGAACACAGTTGAAAAGTGTGATGACGCCATTAAGTTCAAATCGAGACCCATTTTGCCAATGGGTAAAAAAAAAATTATCACACTTCGAATGCCTTTGGTAAGGGACCTTTTGTATTTTCGATGTTTTCTTTGGACATCGGAAGTAAAATTTTGTGGAGGTAATTCTTTTAGTGACAAGACAGGAAAGTAAAGTGTTTTATTCTTTACATTAATGCCCACAAGACATATTTTGTGGTAATTTGATGATGCTCTATAACTTTGTAATTCACTTTTCCCCTTATCTCACGTTATTTTCAAGATAGTAATCCTAAGTTCGTAGTTTTAATAAGGCTGATATCATCTTATACCTAAATTCATTATAACTACTCTAGCAACAATTTCACTTGGTTCCAGTAGGGTTCAAAATTGGTTTAATATGGGTTCTAAAAGAACATGCACCTAAAGAAAATATTGGGATGTCTAGATTTTTTAATATGGGTCCTAGAATGGCTTATATAGGACCTACAGTGGCCAATATAGAACCTATATTGGCTAAATAATGGATATAAAATATCGAGTAAATCTGACAATTCTATATGTCAGATTGATATTGATAGTCAAGTGGCTGTAAAATATCGGGTGAATCGGAGAATGATATATCGGGCCAGTATCGGAAAAAATAATGGCCCTTTCATGAGTCAAGATTCATGAATATTGGCACTATGAGGGCTCAAGTTATTTTGCTGCTAGGGCAGATACTTCTTTTATATTATTCAAGCATTAATAAGCATTATTAATATATTATGCACTTGAAAGTTACGAGGATGGATATATGCCTATTAAGCACCCTGTGTTATCAGATTGTTATGAGAATATAAACCTGAACACTACATAACAATCCTGAAAAAAATTGTCTAACTTATGCTTCACATAAGTAAGTAATGCATGCAACAGTTTTGTTTATCTATGAATTTTGTTTTATTAACCAAGATTAGTTTATCATTAATATTACGTATATCCAAAATTAGGGTTCTATATCTTGAATTAGGGGTCTCTTACTGCTGGTGCTAAAGCAACATAGAAGTAACACCAATTAACGAGCAACGGGAGACGCAGGTGGCTGTTTCATTAACAAGTGTCTTAATGTAAAAAACGAATTACAAAGAAACTTGTACCAATTCTCAAAGATTAAAAAAAGACACAATATGAAGAAAAAATATCAAAGTACAACGCTGTCATTGACCATGTTCTTTACAGTACGAAGTACAAAGAATAGTTCGAAGTCTCAAACCGTAAGATGAAGAAAGAAATACCGAAGTGCAAGTCTGACATTGACCATGTTCTTCACTGTATGAAGTACAAGAAACTTAGAATAAAGTCTCAAAACATGAGATAAAGAAAAATATTGAGTAACATCGCTGACTATGACCATGTTCTCTACAGAAGGAAGTGCATGGAACTTAGCATTAAGTCTCAAACCCCAAGATGAAAAATAATACCGTAGTACAACGCTAGCGTTGATCTTAACCATGTTTTCAATTCTATTTTAAACTGCACTAGGAGGCTAAGCCTCTTGTTCGCTCCCACTCACCAATCCCGATAATTGCTTCGCAATAATTGTCGTTTCTTGGCAGAAAATAGTTTTTTTACTAGAGTTAAAATTATTAACTTAATATATATGTACTAAAAGGAATTCTGTTCGCTTACGCTTGTGCCTCCACTTTCCACGTCCAAATAATATTTACTATTAGTATTATAAATATTTAGATCGATTGGTGAACAGAAGCAATTTTTCTAAGTAATCATTTTTTAAAATAACTTTATATTGTTATAACAATGTGTTGTTCTAACATTTTATTGTTCAGACAAATTTGATAAGTTCATAACTGTAATTTGATATTTTCGCTTACCAAACGGGCGGATATACTAAGTACTACTTTTGCTTGCATCTCATTGTGCATGAAGCTGATGGTTAAGTTCTAAATCATTTAACAGATCTCTTTAACTGTAATTTATGAGAGTATATTAATGTTATTTCTACAAAAATAATAATTGCAAAATGGTTAATAAGATTAGACCACCTTTCTAAATAACTTTATCGCAAAAGGTTGCGCAGATTACATTATAATAATAATAAAAAACAACAACAATTCTCTTACTTTTAAACTCTTGAATTAAAAGCGAAAAAATAGCAATACAGGAAAATAACCTTAAATTAGGGATGCAAAAATATTTATGGAAGAACAATACCTTTATGACTTTTATTAATTTTATGCTGATGACAACCAAAACAATATGGAAATGAATGAGGAAAAACTGGATCCAACCACGAGATTTTCAGGCCAATAAAAATACACGGACAACAATGGAAAACTGCGACACCATTTTCAGATTTTTATATAGTAAGATTTGATAGTTTGATCAAGAAAAGGGAAAATATTTTCGAGTACTTGTCCATCAATTATTACATTTCATGCCAGGAACACGCTAGAAATTTAAATTAAATAATAACAGTTTCCATCTGGTATAATTAAAAATAATAGAGATCAAACATGCACGATTATCCTCTCTCCTTATAATAATAAACTTGTGATTGTATTATCATTCAAAATCAATTATAAAATAATTGATATAAATATTTAAAATATGATTAAAACATACGGAATTAATTGAATCTCGTAGTTTATTTTTCTTTATCGAGATTCAACAACCTTCAGCGCTCATGCATAATGCTGTTCCTGTTAAAAACTGTTACACGGCGGTGCTCTAAATGCAAGAGGGGGGCTAATCGACAATCGTCAGCCGTAACAGCTAGATTTAAAAGACGCGATCATTCGAATGGAGGATATGATTAATTTACCCATCGTCAAACAGGCACTAAAACTTAAGTGCTGCGAAACGTAGGGAGCTAATTTAAAGTCAGAGAGATATTAAAGAAGTAAAGAATGAAAGCAAAAAGAAGAACCGTCGAAAAGAAAAGGCGTAAAATGAATTTCGTATCTCCCTTAACACTAAATTGATACGCAGTTACTTTTGCAGTTGGTAAAAGGTTTCGGAAGAGAGTAATTAGCAGAGAAACGTACGGAAAATGATCGTCTGCTTTAAGAAAATGACTGACGATTTCGAAATTCAATTGAGGAATGGATAAACTTAGAATATTTCAACCCACGTCGCTTTACTCCACTTTAAAATCAAAGCAAATTCATCACTTGAAAAGGCAAAATAAGGTTTATTAATTGCCGGAGTCGAGTCGCCGACTTAATAGCTTCTTTTTAGTTCGACACGGAGGGAACTAATTGCAGCTAAAATAATATCTATCTTTTAAAACGGAAACGAGTCGTTCGATTTAAGTAGGGGGGAGGGGCAGGCCTCTTCGGAAATTGTGTTTAGTAATCTGAAGGAAGAGTTTTCCGGATTCTCTTGCTTCAAGAGAATTTTCTGCTAATCGCTTTTCCTCTTTAACGACGATTTGAAGTGAATGGATTTTCTATAAAATTATTGAATACAAAATTTCTATTTTTTTTTTAAACAAACATATACTTACATACAAGAACCCTTTTCACTGGTGGGAGATTCAATTGATTACTTTGCAATAGACTGATATACTTCTGTGTTGCAATCGCAAAATAATCTACAATACGGTTAAAAATACAATAGTAGCAAATAATTATCATTCTGAGCAAAGACAAACAAAAAGGAAGTAATTTAGAACAAATTTTTTAAATGGTTGAAATAAATATGGGAATTCAATTAGAATGTGTTTTATAATCACTATGTTTCTGATGGTGATTTAGAAAATTATTTTAAAAATATTAAATAATTCATATTATATGAGATAGTTGTAAAATAGTGAAACACAACAGAGCAGCAAGTTTTTATGAAATGATATATGATATTTTTTTAAAAAGAATTTTGATTTCAAAATGAAATTAAAGGGTGATTTACTATTTCAACTGCAAACACATCTTTTCTGATGCCTGTGAAAATCGAATAGAATGGCTTTGAGGCAATATCATGATAAATTACATTTTTTTCAGCGGTGAAATTATTTCTTAGTAATGTTTCTTAGCATTGATTGTTTCTTAGAATTGATTATTTTTTTAGAATTAATTGTTTTTTTTTAGCTCTGATTGTTTCCTGATATTAATTATTCCTTAGTAGTGATTGTTTCTTAGCCTGGATTGTTTCTCAGCATGGCTTGTTTCTTAATATTGATTGCATCTTATCGATTGTTTACTAGTATTGATTGTTTCTTAGCTATGATTGTTTCTTACCATTGATTGTTACCTGGCATTGATTCTTTCTTGGCAAACTTAGTAAGTTTACAAAATTTCCACAAGATAACAGCACAATTCACAAATATTATCTATAGAAAAATGGCACTGCATTTCTACGAAAAGAAAAAACTTCCTTTGGCAATTTGAAAATTAAGCAAATCACTATATTGCTTCAAGTCCTTCGATTGAAAAAAATATTTCAACTGAAAATTCATTTTTCAGATAAAAGTTAATATCTTTTCAATATTGTCTTGACTCTTACTTTCACGTTAGTTCACCTAGAATGAGATTTAATTGTTAGTATATTTTAAGTTTCACTTTCTAGAAAGCTGGCACCCAAAATTACTTATCCTTAATACCGATCGAAGATCGAAATATTGGAGAAATTTTTCAAAGCATTACGGTTTTCCTTAACTCAAACATTAACGCTATATATGCTATTGCTCATGCGCGAACATTTTCTCTTCAAATTGCTGTATGGTTAATATTAACGCTGATAATCAATGAGAAATAACACTGTGATAGAAATTTGTTCGATGTGAAATAACATTGTCATAGAAATTTTTTTGATGTGGAATTAAACTGTTATAGAAATTTGTTTGACGTGGATTAAGGCTAGCATAGAAATTTGTTTGGTGTGGAATAATTGGAATCATAGAAATTTGTTTATGGAATTACACTATCATAGAAATTTGTTTGATGTGGAATAACACTGTCATAGAAACTTTTTTGATGGAGAATAACACTGTCATAGAAACTTTTTTGATGTGAAATAACACTTTCAAAGAAATTCGAAAAATCTAGAATGAGGTGGAATTAGTGGACCTGTATTGTTAGTTTAAACTTCTAAAAGTCCGAAAATTCTTCCTGCCTATTGGAGGTTGAAATATACAGCATATCACCTCTCATCAGTCTTATGATAGATGAGGAACAACACTTCTGTAGAAATTTGTACGCGGGGTTGAGCAGAAAAATCTCCCATGAAAAGAGTTTGTACTAAAAATTCGAAACAACATTATTTTCCCTCACGCTATTAGGCTAGCCATTAGAAACTTCTGAAATTTCTTTCAAAAATCGTTTGACTGAAATGATGGCCACCTTCAAACTTCCAGAAGAATAATATTTAGCCATTTTTTTTTTCTTCTTCCTCTTTCCAGATTTTTAGTTGAACGTTCTTTGCAAGAAAAATCAGTGAGTATAAAAGTTGATGTTTTGTTGGGTAAGAGTGACAAACAGTCTTGTCGTATGATGTTCCAGTTTCTGAATCCATTAGCCCAAAGGACAGGGGAGGGAGGGAGAGAGGTTTCCCGAGAACTTCTACGAAAGTCGTCAATCTGTTGCCAACTGACCCGAACAGTTTCTCTTCATCTGTTCTCTTTTCCGTCGACGAGAAATAACAACAGCGTTTGTGTGTGTGTGTATTTCGTAGGATGTCAGATTTATGTTTGTCCTGTCTGGGCGAGTTTTATAAAGTGAAAAGGACATGCAAAGAGAGTGATTAAAGCCAAGAGAGATCTTTTTATTCTTAAAAAGTTCCACAACTGCTGGTTATAACAATGCCGTCCCTGCAAATTAAAACAATCATTTCTAGTTTTCGTTCTTTTCAGACGATGAGGAGCGGAAGTATTCTTTCCTCCCTTCCCTTTTAACAAGTTTGAATAGGAATGTTTCAGTGAGAGAAAGTCCCAAAAATAAACAAAAAACTACAGATAAATAAGAATAAATAACTTAAAATGTAAATTAGCTATAAATAAGAAAATATATATAAAAGTGTCCCGTTATCACCACTATTAGCCTGGACTGTTTTAAGATTTTTAAATAAAAAAGCAGACGTAACAGTTGTTGTATATTGATATTTAAAGCATACTAAATCATTGTCGCAACAGCCCGTTGTAGTCCAGGAAAGTCACGGGTATTAAGGTTCCACAATTTCCTGACCAACGTTATGTTTGTAGCAATGAAGTCAGCATTGCGCACAAGCCGTCTTTACTTCCCAGGCAAACTGGTAAACATCATTTTGAAGCTGGCTGGGCTTCACGCTTCCTGTTGCGATCAAACTCTGTTTTTATATTATATTCAAGCGAGGAAAAAATAAAAGAAATCTTGAACAAATTATGACTAATTAGTAAAAAATGAAGTATTAAATATATATCATATTTTTGAAATCTTTATAAAAAAGGTCTAGAAACGTGACGATTAGTAGCCACAAATTAACAGTTATGTAAAAAAGGAGCAAAAGAAAAAAACAAGCCCAACTCTAACCGATTATTATAGAGGTTAAGAAGAGCAAAGGAGGAGTTAAAGTAAACAAAAACCACTTTTTACTGTTCCAATGGTTCCAGTCCTTCCGTTAAATGACCTTTTACTATTCACCTTTAACTAAATTTATTTTAGATGATTTTAATCCCTCCCTCGCTATCATAGACTTTAATCGATCCATTTGAAATTTTCACTTAAATATAAATCTGTGACTTCTAACGGGCAAAGTTTTGTTTACTTTATTTATTAAAAAAATTCTAAACATCTATATTATGGGCAGTGAATACGAAACATTAAGCATATAAAATAAAAGAGGACAGACGCACATTTCCTTTTAATATTGGAAGTATGCAGTCCTTGTATTTGAGAATTGTCAATCCATTACGTTTTTAAAATTAAATGTCATTCCGTAAAAAAATTTAAATTTTTTTTTTAGATGCGTTTTAGTGCGAAAGGCTCTCCTGTTAAACATTTTATGATATTTCGAGTTGTATTAAAGATCATGAATGCTTTAAGTACATTCAAGATAAGTGCGTAACAAAACAGCCTGTATCTACACAGAGCAAAGAAGAATTTGCATAATTCGATTTTACATTAAGAGAGTGAAGGTTTAAACGTCTACTCACCATTTAATGGTTCCAAATCATACACTATCCATGCTTAAAGAGTCCTTTTGATTTTTCTTTTAAATTTGTTGCATTCAGAATGTGACATCTTTTTTTTTAAGGGGGCCATTCAAACATTTAGCCGTTAAAGAAAGTTCAATTTAGCATTTGTTTTATGTATAACATTTTGAATTTGCCATTCTCATCTGCACAAAGAAATTTTTAGGGGTCATTCAAATATTTAACAATTAAAGAAATTTTGTTTAAGACTTAAATTACTCGCTATAAACTTGTTACCATCGGCATTTTAAATGAGGCATTTTTTAAGGCATGTGACGAAATTTTTATTTACCATTTGTATTAGACCACAACGGTGACGTTGTTTTTAAGCATGTTCAAGGGAGGTTATCGATTATCTTCCTCTGATAGATATATTTTGAATGAATGAGTATTTAGAATATATATATATATTCATTCTAAATGTTTAAATTACACAATATGAATAATGAAAACTTTTTTATATCCGTATCCTACTTACAGTACAAAAGTTCATTATTCAATTCATGTTTAATCTCGGAGGTGGTTTCGTTTCCCAAACCCTCCCCAAAACTACGCCACTGGACCACGCCCTTTGAAAAATGAGTATGTGTAATAAAATTAAAAGCATAAATGGTGTATCCTTTTTCTATCTATCCCTGTTATGATTTTCTCATGATGTACTTCAAAAAAGTTTTACTGTAAAAATCAATGACAAAGGTGAGTTAAGAAAAAAAAAACAAGTATTCACTTAGGACACTAACTATTATCATACTGTTGTTGTCGTACGTCATTAAGGCAAAGTGGATGTCCTTCTTGTTTTATAGTGGTGCCACCTGTGGCAAAAAGTCCACTCCCGGCACACACATACGTCACAATACGTTTATAGGGTGAATCCATTCATACAACCAATTATTCATCCACAGATCGTAATTTTAATCTGAACCAGAGAGCGATCAATCTCCAAACCAGTGTAACCAGAGATATAATTTGATATGGGTGACCCGATTGATTTAACGTGAACCAGCCACCATTTACTACACGGGGAGTCTTCGGTCGGGGATGGAACTCATGGCCTCCAGCAACTTGCTGAAGCCTTTTTACTCTTCCGCGGAACATCATTTGGGAATCAATGACGTAGAGAATTAGAAAAATAGTTCATATATGTATATATATATATCCTATCACCAATTATATGTTGGCCCCAGTTGGGCTGGAAATTGTCTCAATATAGGTCCAAAGGACCAATATTTGCATGTCCAGATTTTTTAATATTGGTCCTATGCAGTGTGAATATTGGCCTAGATAGGGCCAATATAGGGTTTATATTGGTTGAATAATGATTATAAAATATCGGGAGAATTTGACAATTCTATATAGGGCCGATATTGTTTATTAAGTGGCAGAAAAATATTGGGTAAATCGGACAATTCTATATAGGGCCTATATTGGAAAAATATCGGCCCTTTGAACTTTATTGAGTCAAGACTTGTGAATATTGATCCAATGCGGGTTCAAGTTATTTTGCTGCTAGGGTATATAAGTACTGAAAGGACAACAATGAGTATTTATTATTTTACTGAAAATGATTTGGAAGTAGGGGAAAGTGTATAATCCCCTAAAGTATAGCAAAAGTATATTTTGAGAACCTTTGGCGTAAATTCAGCTTTTAAAAATCAGTATGGATACGAAGCTGTGGTTTCAATCACAACAAAGATACACTTGCAAGACTTTCACATTCTTACAACAACAACAACAAAAAAAACAAGCAACGCAACCTATAACTCTCTGCAAACTACAACTATTAAAGTTGTGTAAATCCATTCCATTTATTTCATCCAATAAAACGAGACGTTCACCCTAATAAATATTAAATAAATAAGTAATTAAATTATTGTCTAGGTAAACCCATCTTCAATAAATGAAAACATCGATATAATTTTAGATGTTATTCAGTCTCTCCACTATATGAAGAAAAAAAAAACTTGTGTGTGCATGGATTAAAGTTGCATAGTGATTTCAGTATTATAATGCATCGCAGTGAAATCTCAAACCCATTTAGGAATTACATTGAAATATTCGATTTTAATTCCCCAGAATGAGTTCTACATGTTGTTCCACCATACTATATTATCTAGAAGAAAAGAGTAAAGGATTATGAAGGCGGGAATTTCATTTTCAAAAGAACTTCTTCCCCTTTCATTATTAATTATGGACGAAGTTTTATCCTTTCCAATTGCCGAATGTGCCTTTCTCCTTTTTGTAATAAATAACAATAAAGTTTTCTCTCCCCCGTCAACAGTTTAATTTTTGGCGAGGAAATAAAACGAGTGGTTTGTATTTTGTTCGAAAATGTAAATTTCGAAGTTAATTTCACTGTCTGTAATTGGTTCTCTCGCGAAAGTTGAGTTGTCCGCACTTACAAAAAAAGTCGCCTGCATTTGGGCGAAAGAAATAGACTCAAAATTTCCCCTGCGTCACCCTTTGCTTTTCTAATTCGAATGATTCATGAAGTGGTGATGGATGATTTATTAATGAAGGATTCGATGAAGTTTTAGAGTTTGGTAGTTTTGACTGTAATAATTATAAGCATTGGCGTTGCCGTTAGAAATAATTTAAAAAAGTGCTGTTATGAAACTGTTTGTAAAGAAAATTACTTATTTATTTTTATTGTAAGAAATTTTGAAATTGAATAAATTTTAACAATGCGTAACTTCCTAATGAAATTAAACGGAAACAATTTTGTCTTTTTCCGCCTTAATGAAAAAAACTAGTGTTTGACATAGGATAGAGCTTCTGCCTTCCCATTAGGTGAACCGGGTTCGAATCCCACGATGGCTGGTCGATACCAATCAGCATCCGACTTGCACCGACCACAGTGCTGACATGAAATATCCTCTGTGGTAGACGGATCATGGGTTAGAGTCCCTTTGCCATCAGGTTAAGTATGGGAGGATCTCGTGGTCTTCCTCTCCATGTAACGCAAATGCGGGTTAGTTCCGTCAAAAAGTCCACCACGAAGGCAAATGTCTCCCAATACTCGATCCAGGAGTTTCCTTGTCTTCTGAATGGGTTCAAAATTACAAGGCTACGAAGTTGAGCATTAGTAGTCGTAAACTAAGAAATTGGGTCGGCTGTTCAACGACTGATATAAAATAATATATATTTTGTTACATCCTATACTTAACATGAATAGTGAACTGCTACTTGTTTTGAGGAGTTGAGATACAACGTTTTGAATATAACCGATAAGGCAGCCTAGGTGCACATTATCTCGGTAAATAATGAATTTCTTGATTTTGCACTCTTTTTTCTGTGTAGCCTATTTTATTTGCGCATAAGCTAAATATTGTGTACATAAATGGATTTCAAGTTGCTGTAGCGACTTCTGCTTTCTTAGTATTATGGTTCTGAACATTCTAGCCGATTCCGAGTAAACTTTTTATTTTATTTTCTATAGCTTTTTACTTAAATTTAGAAATCTCAATGATTCGATACGATATAATTTTTCTAGTACCAAAATTGATTATTGATTTCGAATACTCCAAATGCTTTAATTTTCGCCCTAATGAAATGCATTTTGATACAGGTAATTTTTTTCAGGAAATGGTGAAAAATTCAGGAAATGGAGAGGTCTAAAAACTTTAAGAACTAAGAACCTACACCAGAGTACCGATGCATACCGGCTGAAATATAATCACTGGTTATAATTATTATTATCTGTTATAATTATTATCAAACTTCTTTGGCATCTTCTGCACGGTTGCAAAATACCTCTTTGAATATAAAAAAGTTCTTCCTTGGAAATTTATTAATTCAAATCCTAAAAATTATTCATGGAAAAAGAGGCAGAAAAATGCATCTCACTATTAACCAGGAGAAAACCAAGTATATGCAATGCACCAAAATAACTGATTCTACAACTCACTTGCAAATTGGTGAATACAACTTTGAAAAAGTAAACAGTTTTGTTTATCTTGGTTCTGAAGTCAACGTTAATGGCAATATCGCACCCGAAATACAAAGCAGAATCAAGAGTGCAAGTAAATGTTTTTATGGATTAAAAAAATATTTAAAAACAAACCTACTAAAAAGAGATACTAAACTGTTAATTTATAAATGCTTAATTAGACCTATCCTAACATATGCCTCAGAAACTTGGACAACAACACAGAAAGATGAGAATTCCTTGGGAATCTTCGAACGTCGGATCCTAAGATCCATTTTTGGGGGCAAACAAGTTGATCGTACTTGGTACAGACGTTCAAACTCAGAACTCTATCGGGCCCTTAGAGAGCCTGATGTTGTCAAGTATGTAAAAATTCAAAGAATTAAATGGGCTGGTCACATCATTCGAATGAACAGAGAGCGTTCGACAAACATAATCTTTTCGGCTCAGCCCATCGGATCAAGGCCCAGAGGTCGACCAAAGCTGAGATGGGCCGACTGCGTGGAAAGAGACTTTTCAGTCTTAAAAGTCTCAAACTGGAAGACAACTGCCAGGCGGAGGCAGGCCTGGAGGAAGTTGATTGAGAAGGCCAGGGCCCACCCGGGGCTGTCGTGCCATTGAGGAAGGAAGGAAATCCTAAAAATAAGTATTGAACAAACACAATTGCATAAAGGGAGCATTTTTATTGTTATGCATCGAATTTATTACACATTTAATTTATTATGCATTAAAATTATTATTATATGTATTAAATTATTGTATGCATCAAATTCTTATACAACAATTTTATGAAGCGCTCAATATAATAGATCTGTGTAATGCTTATAAATTGATTGATAAACATTGAAAGTAATAGTAGACGTATTACATTTAGCATTTTACGCATTAAATTTCGTATTATATGCTTCAGTTTTATGAATCATTAAATTGAACAGTTCCGTGTAATGCTTATAAATTTGATAAGAATATTTATAGACATTAAATTTAATATTATGAGAAATAAATATTGAAAATTGGCTATTATATGCTTCCAATTAGTTATGCAGCATCTTGATAGGTAGGTACTTTTATTAACGTAGCACTAGAGCTGCACAATGGGCTATTGGCGACGGTCTGGGAAACACCCCTGAGGATGATCCGAAGACATACCATTTTGATCCTTTGCAATTTCGATCCTCTACGGAGGGGATGGCTCCCCTGTTTTGGCATCCCGATGACCTGCGCGCGAAGTCGAGCACTTTACGGAAGAACAATTTAACGAGGACCGATACAGCGCACCCTCGGTCCCTACGCAGGCTGATCAAAGTGGTCACCCACAACGTTTTTCTAAGAAAGGACATAAATACATTTTATTGCATTAATAAACTATTTTATCATAAGGGTGCTAATACAATTTGCTAAATATTTAGAAAAACGTTTGTTGGAATTTTATTTATGTTAGGGAAAAAAGCAAAAATATTTCCAAATATCCACCACAAATGGATAAAATTTAGCACAAAACTCACCACTAGTCGTTAAATCAATCCCTCACACGCATTGCATCGCCATCTCTTATACTAATGCTCCGTATTTAACGGATAAAAGCTTCGATTTTCCAGAAACAAGATCACATTTAGAACATTTCATTTCTTACCCCTTTTTTTTAAGTTGAGAAAGAAAAAAAGAAAAAAAAATCTCAAAAAATTATATGTATCCTTTTAAATTTTTGTGAGTGTTGAGTTGGAAAAGCCGTTAATTGATGGATTGTTGCTGGACACAGGTGATGGGTGGACATCCCCAGGGAGATATGGGAGGGTCCGAATCTATAGTGTTTTAACCATGATCTATGTGACACTGGGGGGTGCAGAGAGAATTTTAGTTTTCTAAAGACGAGTGTGTGTGTTTGTCGTAAAGTACGCATTTTAGCTCTTATTTTATAAAAGTTCAGAGGAAGATTTCGAGAGTCTTTGTGATTTGTCATCATCTACGGGAGAAGACTGGAAAACCATGTTGCTGTTGAGGTTAAAGCGTATGAATTGGGCGCCGGAGAATTCGCGAAAATTATAATGTATCGTATTGGCTAACGACAAGGTTTTCTTTCGATTACTACATGTCGACACATAATTTACGATTTCGGTCAACGTGATGATAAAAATATTAAAACGAGTGATGCAAACATTAGTATCTATCTTATACAGCCATATTATCAGACGAACTATTAGATTCTATGTAAAATATTAATTATCAGTTGATACTATACAGCTGTATTGTTTTTACGCGACTGGAACAAGTTTACACTTGTTTTTGTTCGTGTATCAATTGGGGTTAGCATTGTAATGCAATACGTTAGAAAAATAATATATATCAATGTAAATAAGAAGAAGTATGTAAAATTCTCCTGCATAAAAACCCATTACATTTGTGTTTACATATAAAAGTATGGCATATAAATTCGAGCAAAACATGCAATTATTAAAAGAGTAGGGGAGAGTGGGGTCAATTGTAACATTTTTTACTTAACTATTTTTAACTAACAAAAAATCCAATATATTATTAGTATTAATTGACAGACGAGTAAAGTAGACTATCCTCTACTAGAAAAAAAAATAAATACCTGATTTTAAATATTATTATATTAGTAATTAACAATTTTTGACAGTCGTGCACTTGTTACAATTGTCCCCACTTACGGGGTCAATTGTAACAGTTTATAAATTCAACTAAAACATAGTTAATTATACATATTATCATAGTTGTGATATATTTTTTTATTGATCAAAATAGTAGTGATATTTTAGGAGTAAAAATAATAATGAGCAGAGACCTAAAGGGTTAAACTTTTAACTTTAAGGGATTCAAAATTTTAATTTATGCTGTGAAAGGGGACAAATAAAATAATGCACATGCAACATAATATAAATGATATAGGAAACTATTGGTGGTTCTAAAAGAGTTAAGTAATGGTTTGTAAACATAAGATTATTTATTTTCAGCTGTTACAATCGTCCCTTTACTAATTGTTACAATTGTCCCCAAGACACCATTTCAGCTTCATTTGTTAAAAACATTGCTAGTTAATTAGCAAAACTAATCTTTTTTTTATTGAAATGTTAATTAAGGTGTCCACTTACATATTCGGTTACTAATTTTAATTTGTTTAAACAAAATCACTTTGTTACAATATAATATTCTGATACCAAAAAAAGTACTTGCGTGGCGTGAAAATATCTTTTGTGATGTAACTCTTTCAAAAGTACATAAAAATGGTTGCCATCAGGGGTGTACATGTAGATTTATTAAATACACCTTGTGCGCCACCTAGGAACCAAATCTAGAACCCGACACTCGAAATTTTTGCTCTGTTACAATCGTACCTTGTTACAATTGACCCCACTCTCCCCTACACTGTGTTTAATAATTTGATCTAATTATTATAATAAACTAACATAATATCTGATATAATAAATATTCTATATTTATATAATATATCGCCTAACTTATCCTATCGTCTAAATTGTACTATATATCGTTTAATTTAACCAATTGGAAAACGAACGTAAGCAAGTGCAAATCGGTTGATATATTATATAAATATAGAATATTTATTATATCAGATATTATATTAGTTCATTATAATAATTAGATCAAATTATTAGACACACAATAGTGTATTAATAACTATATGTTTCGCAAGGCAATACTTTTATATTTAAACGTATATGTAATGGGATTTATTCAGGAGATTTTTTATATAGTTCCTATTTGCATTTATTTTTCACGTATTGTATTACAAATTAACCAATTGCTACACGAACGTAAACAAGTGCAAACTGGTTTAAACCGCGTCAAAACAATAAAGCTGTATAACATCACCTGATTATTAAGATTTCAAATAGAATCCTATAGTGCGTCTAATAATTTGACCAGGGACTGTAAGTTACCTTCTTATAAAAATTATGTCAATAGTTATTAGGAATTACTTATTCAATAGAGTTACTGAACAAATGAATTAACGTATTGCTAAGTGGTAAATCGAATTATTGAGATAATTCATTCAGAAGAGAACTGCAAATGGGAAGATCATAGATCTTTTCTGAAGGAATAGTAGCTATCAGCAACTATTCTAAATAGCAGTTATCATCCTCACTTTTACAGGGTCAAGAAATCAAAATCATAAAAAAACTAACCAAACATTTTCCAATTTAAAATTATAAAAAACGCTTTGCCATTAGATCAAACAATATAGTTTTCATTGAAAGGTGATGTCACGTTCTAATTTCTTTTTAAAATTGAAATTTCGATTGAAAAATGTCATTAGATCAAACTAAGGCTCCTATACTATGAGAGCTGACCCATCAAGCAATATTGGAGCAAAAAGTCCGCAAGTTAACGTTATGTTAGTTATGTTATGTGCTTATGTTAGCTCTTTGCTTCAAAATTAAATGATAAGTCGATCAAACAATATAATTTTCATTGAAAGGTGACGTCGAGCTCCAATTTCTTTTTAAAATTGAAACTTCGACTGCAGTGAAAAATACTACTTTGCTCATAAAAGTAAATGGATAAGTTACCTCTTGAGTCATAGGAAAATTGGGGTTACTTCGCCCACTTCTGTCTCACAGTATTAAAACGATGTTATACAGTGTTAAAACGTATGCTATACAGTGTTAAAACGTGTGTTATACAGTGTTAAAGCGCGTGCTAAACAGTGTTAAAACTTATGTTATACAGTGTTGAAACGTGTGTTATGCAGTGTTAAAACGTGTGTTATACAGTGTTAAAACGTGTGTTATACAGTGTTGAAACGTGTGTTATACAGTGTTGAAACGTGTGTTATATAGTGTTGAAACGTGTGTTATACAGTGTTAAAACGTGGGTTATACAGTGTTAAAACGTGGGTTATACTGTGCTAAAACGTGAGTTATACAGTGTTAAAACGTGTGTTATACAGTGTTAAAACGAACAGATTAGTATACAGACATTTTTACTGCCGACTTAACCATTTTGCAGGAAACATAAAAATAAGCAAACAAACAATGGAAATAGAACAAAAGGTTAAAATTGATAAATATTACCTGATCTTGCCAGTTAGTGACTTTATGGTTGTGAAATTTTACCGCAAACAACAACAATGATTTTTACTATGAAAATCAAATTCATTTGATTAGCATCTCGTATAAATATAATTTACAAAAATAATAATTCGTATATCATTTTCAAGTATATTTTTGTTCATATTACCCCGTTATAGGAAATATTTAAAGAAGTTGATTTCAGTAGTAGTCCTAAATAGAAAACTCATGGTGGTCAGAGTAAACCCGATTAAAGGCGTAACTTTTGACAATCATGTTTTTGAACTTTTGCAGAAAGAGGAAAAAAACGAAAATACATTTCAATACTAAATATCAATTCTTTAAGCACAGAACCAAGTTCAGAAATGTATTCAAAGGTAGTTTTCATTAGAAAACATTTGGTGGAAAAAGTTACTCCCGTTCTAAGGGTAACTTTGCCTATCATGCTTTTGGGTTAAAAGAGAAATATATTTCAACACCTTAAATATAGTTTTTAAGCCCAGAACCAGTATTCAAAAATTATTTTCTATCTTTCACTGATAGGAAACGCGAATTTTTCACTGGAAATTTAAAACTTGATAAAGTTATGTATTTAATAAGAACCATTATCACATTTACATGTTGAAAACCGATTGTTAGTTTTTATCATCAGCATTACGAATACTTCATTTTTCATAAAATAGAGTGAAAAATTACAGATTCGTAAATGTAGTTTATTCATTACTACTTTCCTCACAAACAAATCCGACATTTAAGAACGTCAGTTACTTTCATGTGTTACGGATCATTGCCTCGGATATGAAAAATTCAACGCAAAAATAAATAAAATAAATAGTATTTTCTTTTGAAGGGGAAAAGAAAATGTTATGCGTTCATATAAATCAACGGCAATGACTAAAAATGAAAGTAAAAACAGCATGCGGGATCGAAAAATTATGTTTAGTTTCTTAGTTTTCGTTCGGATTCATATTGAGTTTAATGTCTAAAAGTAGATATCTGTTTTCATTGTATAATTTCCCCGGAATACTCTCTTTCATTTCTTTTGGAAAGGAGGAAAAAACTTTCTTTTGGCTATTGGAAAATATTCTGACAACGATGAAGACATTATCTCAGTCTGACAATGGAGGGAAAAATATTCTTCTTTTTTTCCCCTAAGACTGCACCAAAGCATGTAAAAGATAATAGCTGAAAGGTACGAAAGAAAGCATTGAAAGAAGAAAATATCTTCAAAGCAATAAAACATGCAAAATTTAAAAATTATTTACCATTTCGAAAATGCATTTCAGATTTGAAATATGATTTAATGACAGTGGTGTACGCAGACTAGCTTCCCCTCTGAAACGTTCGTAAATAGACAACAATTTGTATTATTTTCCTGATCAAGGCGTCCTTAAATCGTGGATCCCCAGGAGGGAAAAGATCTTCTTTTTACGCTCCTTTTAAGATGTGGATATGTTGATTCCATCTATTTAAATTATTAACCTTAACTTTAATGGAAATTAGTGGATTCCTTCAAAGAAATACGTCTTTTTAAAGTGAAATTAAATTTAAATTGGTTTTAAAAATTGGCATCGAAATACAGACGATATTAACTGTATATTTTTTAATAATTACATGGTTTGAGCGAGCTTATATGCAATACTTTTATACTTAAACATATATGTAATGAGTCTTTATACAGGGGATTTTTTTATATACTTCCTATTTATATTTATTTTCAACTTATTGCATTACAATGTTAATTAATTGATACACGATCGTAAAAAAGTGAAAACCGGTTTCAACCGCTTAAAAAAATAAAGCTGTATAGTATCACCTAATAATTATAATTTTACATGAAATCTTATAGTGCGTTTAATAATTTGCCCAGGGGCTGTATATTTTAGTATCAACTGCAGTTCAGTTGCACTTTTAGTGTTTTATTAATTAAATTTCAAACCTGAGCAATTGGTTTATTATGTCACCAAGATCCACCAAAAGTGCACCGAAAATTTAAACAATTCCATTTATAATGTTAAATAATGAAGCAAATCAGGTAAAATTTGATGGAGCTATTCTGTTCAGATAGAAGGTAGTTTTATCTATATATATATTTCTCTTACACGGCGACAAAAAAAGCCTCATTACAACTCCCCGAATGGCAACGCTAGAAAATCGATCAATGATTGCCGCTAAAAATGTGACATGCCAAATCCAGCTGAGGTGGTTCAACATATAGCGCTTTTAAAAGCGGAAACTGAAATAACCAGAGAGAGCATTCTTACCAAATGTGATCTCTTCCGAAATTCACCCTATCAGCTGCGGTAATCTCATACTATTAAGCTAGGCAGAAGTGAGTAGTCTTTGTCGATAGATCTCTATTTTAGTATTTTGTCGAAAGCGCTTTTTTTTCACGAATTTATATATTACGAATTTATTTGACAATTTTTGATTTATATCACGAATTTATTTGTTTTATTATTGTTATTCATTGAAAAATGGGTCTCAGTCGTGCTGTTACGCTTTAAGATTTTATAGTATAGCACATTTCTAATAGGTTTAACGAACTACATGTCATTTATTTGAATTCAAATTTATTTTAATGACTTAGTATTTACTAAAAAGATGTAATTTGTTTTAAAAAAAAGAAAGTTGTTATATGGATTTGAATGATTGTTTTGAATTCTTAGAATTTTGTATATTTGCAATGTACTTTAGTTAGTAGCGAGCGAAGCCAGCTTGGTTTGAGGAGCAAACCATATAAGACTGCGTAGCAATTTTCGGGGGATGGCGAGCGTTAGCGAGCAGGGAGCGCAGCCCACTAGTATTGTATATTATACGAGATTCGCATAATTTATTTTTGATAACTAGTTAGAATTTATAAAGTTACACGGTCCGCTCTAAAGATGTCGAATTATTAGCCAGGAAATTAGCTAAATATCAAAAGCATTCGCCAATTTTCGAAATTCTTCGCCAAATGACAAATCTTAAAAAAATTTTATGATTAAGCTTTTTCCCATAGAAAACTATTTTTCGGTAGTTTGTTTCAAGCTTAAATTTTCTTTGAACCAATTCTAATTGCTCTATGGTCAACCTAAATTCCCGAGCTCGGATAAAAAATACTGATTTGATTAGAAAAAATCATTTTGACGTAATTTTGAGGATCGAGTAAAATATATATTACTCCAATGAAAAAAATCATTCGAAAATACTTTCGCCAAAACATAATTTTATTCGCCAAATTTACGATTTTACCCCACTTGGAGAGGTGGCGAATGCATAGCGCGGGCCCTAAATTGGAAACTAAGTTCCCGTCGTTTTTAAGTGCCATTCCATTTTCGATGTTAGTTTCTTTGTCAGTAGATGCACATTTTCATGCAAAACTTGGTTTAATTGCACTTTCTTACATTCAACTGATCAGCTGAACGAGATGCGTCGTTGAAGTTAACATTTTCATTTTAACCACTTGAAGTTTTTCTTGTTATAGCACTCTCTCAGCGAAATATTATGTGCTTATGCGCATCGTATTTTTTGTTAAATAACTTACTTATTATATATCGGTTTGAAGATGGCAACGAGAAGAGTTTCAGTGGTTGCCATGGTAAGTTTAGAATGAAAATAGTGTTTTGAGAGAGTAAGAGATTTGTTTTTTTTTTTTTTTTTTTTTTTTGGAACTGCGATGCTGTAATTTTATTGTTTAGTTAATTAATCTTCCTTTTATATTAAACGTAATAGTGGAGTTTTAATTATTTGATTCGAAGTCCTTTGAGTTTTATTTGAGGTCAGTAAGTAGTTTGTATTTTTTGACATTATGGCGTCCGCGACAAGACTTTGAATTTCTGTTGAGATTTTAGAAAACGACTATTACTAAATCTGAGTGAAAATGAAAGTATTGAAGCAAGTGAGAACACAGCATCGTAGATTGTTTACTCAGTCTTGCAATGATTTTGCAAAAATTGAGACTGAAATGAACGATGAAGAGAAATTGTTGAAATTAAGAATCATATCAGAAAAAGGTAAGCAATTACTTGTATCTGAAGAAAATGTAAGAACTGAATTGTTTTCGGAAGTTCGAGTTGAAAAAGAAATTGATAAAGAAATAGATGATTCCGAAGCGTATATTGATAGAATTAGAGTTTTTGATATTAAATTGAAAAATTTACTTTCTTCTATTTCTGAAAAACATAATATGTCCGTTACAAGCCATTTAGTTGTTGGTCCGACAAATTTGAAGTATCCAAAGATTAAACTTCCAGTCTTTGATGGAAATTTGAAAAACTCAGTTTTTGGTGCCAATTTGAGAAAATTGACAAAGATCAGAATATTGGCGACCATGATAAATTCCTTTAATTATCGCAATCCATGTTATCAGGATCACCTGCTGATGAACTTTTACAGAGTTTTCCTCCGAGTGGAGAGAGTTATAAAACTGCAATTAATCAACTTAAAACTCGGTATGGAAAGGAAGAATTGTTGATTCAAGTGTATGTGAGAGAGTTATTAGCTTTAGTATTACAGAATCAAAGCAAATCTGAGAAATCTCTGCGGAAACTTTATGACCAACTTGAATCAAAACTTCGATCGTTAGAAGTGTTAGGAGTAACAAGAGAAAAATATGCTGCTATGTTGTTTCCTCTAGTCGACTTATCAATTCCAGATCAAGCACTCAAAGCATGGGAAAGATATCGGACTATAAATAAACGGTCAATTATTCATGTTGTTCCAAATGTTGAAGGAGCTGAACCAACTACCAAGACTGAGTTGGATACTTTGCTAGAGTTCTTAGAGGGTGAAGTAGAGGCTGAAGAGAGAGTGAACATGGCATCTCAATCCCTCGTGAGAGGCACAGATGATAGTGAGAAACGAAGAATTCCTACGAATGGTAGATTCCAGTTGAAACAAAAATTTGGTAAATCTGCACAAGTACCTTCCACTTCTGAATTGCTTACTTCACCACATAAAAAGAGAAAGTGCCTTTTTTTGTGAAAACCAGTACAATTCTTGGGATTGTGAATATGCAAAAAAAACGAGTTTGAATGACAGAGAAACTACTGTTGCAAGATCACGTTGTTGTTTCTTATGCTTACGACCAGGCCACAGAGTAATACATTGCAGACGGAAACCATGCTTTAATTGTGGTAAAAAGCACAACATACTTCTTTGCAGAGGAGTTGCGGCCAGTAATGAAGTTCAAAACCCAGAGAGTAAAGCAACCGAAAGTGTCGTTGGCGATAACGTCTTAACTAGCCAGTTTCTTCATTCTGAAGTTTTATTACAGACTCTAGTCCTGCGCATAAGAAATGGGAATAAAGACAAACTTGTGAGAGCTATTATTGATACAGGCTCTGAGAGAACATATATTACGAGAGACGTAATCAAATATTTGAGTATAGAGAAATGTGGAGAAATTAAGTTAGTACACCAATTATTTGGAGGTGTATCATCAGGTGAGAAGTATCATTCTCAATACGAAGTTACTTTAGCGAGTATTGATAACAAATTTAACTGCAAAGAACTTTGTTTAGATCAACCAGTGATTTGTGATTATGTCAAACGCATCCCTAATGGTCCATGGATGAAGTAGTTGAATGAATATGGAATATGTGTGAATGATACAGAGTACAGTTCTCTAGGAGTATCAAATGACGTCAAATTATTACTTGGAGCTGATGTGGCCGGCAAGCTTTTCACAGGCAATGTAAAATGTTTGATTGAAGGTCCTGTTGCCGTTGAGTCACATCTAGGGTGGACTCTTATGGGGAAGATACCTATAAATGATATTGCTGTGACGCTAATCCATTTCCTAAGAAAGTGCAGGCAGAGTTTAAAAGAGCTACTCAAGAGTACTTTTTGAAAGCAATCAGAGTGGATGTAGAAAAACGTTTTGTGGTTAGCATGCATTGGCTGGAAGATCATCCTCCATTGCAACCAACTATGACCTGGCGTATAAAAGATTGAATTCGACTGTCAACCGCCTTAAATCGCAGTCGATTTATAAAGAGTATGAGCACGTTTTTAATGAATGGATGGAGGAGGGAATAATAGAAGAAGTAAAGGATAATTGTGAGGAAAATGTACACTACCTACCTCATCGTGCAGTTATAAAATCGAATAGCACTACCAAAATTAGACCCGTATTTGATGCTTCAGGTAAGGCCAAAGGTTTCCCAAGTTTAAATGATTGCTTAGAGAAGGGTAAAAATCTTACTGAATTGATACCAAGCATTTTGATACGGTTTAGGACTGAGAGAATTGGTGTCGTTTCAGACATACGTAAAGCCTTCTAACTGAAACTGATAGGAATTATTTAAGATTTTTATGGCTTAGTGATACAGGCTTGAAGATTTACAGGCATTGCAGGGTAGTATTCGGAGTAACCTGTAGCCCATTTTTGCGGTCCTCAACTATCAAATACCTTCTGATGAATGTTTTGAAAGAAATAAGGGAACAAAAGGCCTGAATATCCTGAATATGTTGTACAAAAACTAATGAAAAGTTTTTATGTAGACAATTGTGTCACGAGTGTCAAGGATATAGAAGAATTGAATATGTTTGAAAGAGTTGCTACTGAAATAATGGCAAGTAGAAAATTTGATCTTAGAGGGTGGGAGTACACCGACTTAAGCGAGGAAAATTCACAGCCACCTACAAATGTTCTTGGTATGAGCTGGGATAAGAAATATGATACTCTTCAAGTGAGTACAGGTTGCATTAAAGAGCTTAACATTGAGAAAGTAACGAAGAGAACCATCCAGTCAGCTGCACATAGACTTTTTGACCCCTTGGGTATGATCTGTCCTGTAACGTTGATCCCAAAATTGCTACTTCAGAGCATTTGGAAGCTGAAACTGAACTGGGATGATGATGTTGATGAATGAAAGAATATAAAGTACCAGGACCGGAGGTTATTGATGGAATCAACAAATCGAGGTTGTCGTAAGCAGTCTGACTGATGCATTGCCTTGTTTTTGTTCGTTTGATTTTGGCAACTTATTATTATTATTTTATAGAAAATATATCAATAGAAGTGTTCTTTGTTTTAGTCTAAGTTTATCTTATGTTATAATCTTCATTAAAATATTTCTTTTTCTCAAAAATGATCTGTTTATTTACAATTGTAATTTAATTTCAACACGTTATCAGCACGACGCTCTGTGTAAATAAATATTAGAAATTCGGATCTAAGAAGATTGGCAGCACAATAATAATCGCCGCTATGGAAGAATACAAATTGAAGAAGTTGAACGGCGAAAATTATCATGCATGGGCAATACGTGCCCGTGCACTGATGGTGCAGAAGAAATGCTGGGAGGCAGTCGAGCCTGGCTATGGACTTGCTGAAATGTCCGAAAATGAGAGAAAGAAAAATGATGAAGCTTTAACTGTAATGTTCTTGATTGTAGAAGATACGTTTTTGGATGATATTGGCGACTGCGCCAAAGCGAGGGACGCATGGATTGTATTGAAGGATATGCATACCAAATTTGGCTTACTGCATGTTTTACAATTAATGAAGGACTTTTTTAACATTACCTTGAAGCCTGGTGAAACAATTCAATCATATTTGACCAGATTGATTGAAATACACCGAAAATTGTCGAGTGGTGGTTACGCTTTCACCGACAGAGAAGTTGCCCTCATCATGTTAATAGGTCTGCCAAAGTCATACGAAAGCTTAATCCTGAACTTAGAAAAGGACGAAGATAACTTGACAACAACCATTGTGAAGTCTAGACTATTAGTTGAAGAAAACAGAATATATAGAAATGTGCAAAATGTTGAAGAGCAGGAAGAACGGGCACTTCACACAAGAAACTATAATCAAAAAAGACCAATGCAGACAAGCACTGTGAAGAAATGGACAACAAAAAGAAACAGCGAAACAGCTGCAAATTCGAAGAAAACTGTCAGGTGTTTTAGCTGCGGAGAATGGGGTCACATCTCCAAAAATTGTGAAGAAGCACAACAAAGAAGTCAAAGCAGTGCTAGGACTGCTATAGATTTAAAAACGAACTGGGCCTTATTAACAAATAAATTTAAAGCTGAAGACTCAACAATCTGGATTCTAGACAGTGGTGCTACAGAGCACATGACGTCAAACAGAACGAAATTCGAATCGCTAACTGATTACACCTCAGTAGTAGAAGTGGCGAATTCTGAAAAAGTTCAAGTTACCGGAACAGGAAACATCACTATTTCAGTTCAAGAAGATTCTACCAAAAGCAACATTAATCTTGCAAACGTATTGTATGTACCAGACTTGGGCGGAAATTTGCTGTCGATTGGCAGGATTGAAGAAAAAGGTTTTAAGATTGAATTTGCCCATGGTGAAGCAAAAATACTGGCAGAATCTGGTGAAATTGTTTTGAGAGCTAGAAGACAGGGAAGACTATATATTATAGAAGAAGATTGTCCTGCAGCGTACATTTCAACGATCCAGTCGAATGGACTCTGGCATCGTAGGCTAGGACACCCTTCCCCAGGCACTTTGAGAAACATAATAACCACCAAAAGTAAACAGGAATCCAATCTTGAAACAAACAAGCCATGCTCTGTGTGCATTCAAGGAAAGATGAAGCGCAAGAAGTTTCCAAAAATCTCAAATACGCGAGCTAAAGAAACATTAGAAATTGTGCACTCTGATGTAGTCGGAAAGATTTCACCGCCGTCACTGGGAGGCTCAAATTACTTTGCTGTGTTCACCGATGATTTTTCTCGTTACTCTACAGTGTATACAATCAAAACTAAAGATGAAGTCATAATGAAGTTTGATGAATACAAGAGAATGGCTGAAAATTTTCACAGAAAAAAGATAAAAATTTTGAGAAGTGATAATGGAGGTGAGTTTAAGTCACAAAACTTTGACAACTATCTTATTAAACATGGAATTCAAAGGCAGCTAACTGTGCCGGAATCCTCTCAACAAAATGGAATTTCAGAAAGGATGAACTAGACTTTGATCAACATGACCAGATGCCTTCTCATAGAATCAGGAGCAAAGCCAGAATTCTGGGCTGAAGCTGTGTGCACAGCATCTTATCTCCGAAATAGACGCCCATCTACTGCAATTGGAAGAAGTACGCCAGAAAAGTTATGGTCAGGTAAAGAAACGAACTTGGATCACTTGAAAGTTTTTGGATGTCGGGCCTGGAGCCATACACGCTCATTTCAAAGGCGAAACAAATTTGACCCAAAGGCTATAGAATGTATCCATATTGGGTATCCAAGTGGTATCAAAGGATATAAACTCTGGGATCCAGAAAGAAAAAAGTTTTTTATCAGCAGAGATGTGCTCTTTGAAGAAGATGTGTTCCCTTTCAAATTGACCAAAGAAGGACCCAATGAAGATAAAATTTCCTTATTTATTGAAAATGAAGACACAGACAATATGAACTCAAGTGATGAAAAATCAAATGAACATCCAAATTCTGAACTACATGAAACATCGCCAGAAGAAATAGATCAGAATCCAGACACAAACGCCATCAGCCAAGATGAATCCCAAAATAATGTTTGTGGGGATCAGACTTACCAACAAGTTGAAATAACAGAGGAGTCCAACCAACTAGAACATGATCAAGAAGATCCAAATAATCAAGTCTGTCGAAGTGATTCTGCCAGAAGAAGCACAAGAGCTTTTAAAATCCCTGCACACTTGCAAGATTATGTACTTTACAAGGCAAAAGAAGCATGTTCTGCAAATGCAAAACAATTCCATAGGGACCCTGTAACATTGGAAGAGGCTCGAACATCACAGGAAGCAAATTTGTGGCAAAAGGCCATAGATGAAGAAATTAAAAACTTACGTTGTGCACAAACGTGGGAGCTTGTTAGCAAACCACCAAATGTCAAGCTTATCAGTTCTAGATGGATATTTCGGAAAAAGAAAGCTGATACAGGAGATTGTGATAAATTTAAAGCTAGACTGGTAGCTAAAGGTTACATGCAAATTCCTGGAATTGACTTTCAAGAAACATTCTCTCCCGTGATCAAATTAAAATCTATCAGGATCTTATTGGCACTAGCTGTGGAATGTAAAATGGATATTCATCAAATGGATATAACTGCTGTTTACCTGAATGGTACTTTGAAAGAAGACATTTACATGAAACAGCCAGAAGGAGCCATAGTGCCAGGCAAAGAACATCTTGTCTGCCACCTTAAAAGAAGCCTATATGGATTGAAACAATCTGGAAGAGAGTGGAATACGTGTTTGAGCTCGGTAAAGAAATGTTTGTACCACCTCCAGTACTAATAAATGTTGATAATCAGGCAGCTATGTTCATAGCTAAAAATCAAACTACGTCTGATCGGAGTAAGCACATAGATCTTAGGTATCATTTCATACGGGACAATGTAGATCAAAGAATTGTCGACTTTCAATATATTAATTCACGAGATAATGTAGCTGACCTCTTAACAAAAAACATTTCGAAGAAAGTACTCAATAATTTGAGGACTCAGTTAGGTTTTATAGAATAACTGTGATATGTTATGTATATGTGTAGTGATCATTCCCGTGCCCTGGTAAGGGGGAGTGAAAGAATATAAAGTACCAGGACCTGAGGTTATTGATGGAATCAACAAATCGAGGTTGTCGTAAGCAGTCTGACTGATGCATTGCCTTGTTTTTGTTCGTTTGATTTTGGCAACTTATTATTATTATTTTATAGAAAATATATCAATAGAAGTGTTCTTTGTTTTAGTCTAAGTTTATCTTATGTTATAATCTTCATTAAAATATTTCTTTTTCTCAAAAATGATCTGTTTATTTACAATTGTTATTTAATTTCAACAATGAAAACACCAGAAGTGAATTTTTAAAATGGATTGAAGGTGTACTGCACATTGAGAAAATTAATATTCCAAGGTTTGGACTAAGTGGATCCAAGAAGTGTTCCATATATTTACCTCAAGAATTGTGGACTTCGTCTGAATATGTCGTTAATGAGGAGGAAGTAAACTGTGAGAAAAGGAAAGACGTCACAACCTCACTGATAAATTTTGAAGTGACTAAACTTTTGAGTTCTAATATTTCTGATAATCGAAAAATTGTACATACTATGGTGTGGGTGACGAGATTCCTTTTTAATTGCAAAAAGGAAGAAAGAAGAAAAGGAGATCTTTCTGTAAGGGAATTAGAGGAAGCTGAGAAAACCACTGTATACTTTTACTTGATACAACAGGAGTCATTTACAAGAGTTTCAGATAAAAGCCTTAAAACTTTGGACATATTTATTGAGAAGAAAGGAATCTATAGATTAAAAAACAACTGTATATAAGAGAGATAATTTTGAGGAGTTTAGAACACCTGCTGTTTTACCAGGAGAGCATCTTATAGTAAAACGTTTAGCACTGTCTGAATATAAAAAAAGGGGACATGCTGATGTTTCATACTTAATGAATTTTCTTAGAGAAAGATTTTGGCTGCTGTGTGGTAGAGGAAAAGTAAAATCTATATCGAGACCTTGTGCAGTATGCAAGCGTTCTTCTACCAAACTTGTAGACCCACCAACTGCATCTCCACCAAGTGAGAGAGCTCAAGACGCAGCGGTTTTCCAAGTAACGGGTGTGGACCTTGCTGGTCCTGTGATTTTGAAAGACAATTCAAAGGGCTGGATATGTATTTTTACCTGTGCCGTTTATTTTACAGGGAGTGGACAAGTTGTTAAAAAGGCATGACAAACAATATTTATAAGAACTGCATAGTGATTTAAAACTTTAAATTTTATTTCAAATTCTTGCAAGGTGTTATTTTTACCCAAAATATTTTTAAGCTAAGTAAGTTAACTTTGTTAATGTTGTTAACCTAGGTGGGAGGATGTGAAATATTAAGTGCTTATGCGCATCGTATTTTTTGTTAAATAACTTACTTATTATATATCGGTTTGAAGATGGCTACGAGAAGAGTTTCAGTGGTTGCCATGGTAAGTTTAGAATGAAAATAGTGTTTTGAGAGAGTAAGAGATTTGTTTTTTTTTTTTGGAACTGCGATGCTGTAATTTTATTGTTTAGTTAATAAATCTTCCTTTTATATTAAACGTAATAGTAGAGTTTTAATTATTTGATTCGAAGTTCTTTGAGTTTTATTTGAGGTCAGTAAGTATTTTGTATTTTTTGACACTCTCCATACGCAACACAAACGTCACGAGTAGATTTTGCTTCATTAAGACTTTGATTGAATTAAAAAAAAGAAGAATATGTCACAAATTATCTTTTTCCTCAACTTGATATTGCCTTTCATTGATCTTAAAATTAATATAAAAAAACAAAAAACAAAACCAAAATTCCGTTCAAATAGCACATTAGTTTTTGAACTATTTAAAACATTATGCCATAGGCATTTAATATCGTGTTAAATGTTATATAGCGGGAAATTACTTTGACAATCCAATATTTTAAAATATGAATAACACTGTGAAAGTAAATAAAAGGTATATTTTTATTAACTAAGCTGAAATTCACACAGAAAAAGTTGTTTACGTGGCGTGTCTACTTAAAATTACTGTAATTGAATAAAAAATACTGTTTTTTTTTTTTTGAAAAATTCCTTTTGGCGTAATTTTGAGGATCAAGTCAATTTATATTTTTCTTTCCTGTGAAAAAAATCATTCGAAAATACTTTCGCCAAAACTTAATTTTAATCGCCAAATTTACGATTTTATCGCATTTGGAGAGGTGGTGAATGGCTAGCGTGAAATTTTTGAACTATTTATTATAAAAAGTAATATTATAATAGATATACAAAACCCCGCAGAATATATATATATATTTAGTATTATATATAATATTATGTAATAATATTATATAATATATTTATATGAGAAAAGAAATATATTTATTACAATATTATAATAAATACATTTCTTTTTATAATAGATATATAAAAGTATCTATTATAAAAAGTTATCGTTTTTTAGTGACTCACTGGGGTCTATTTATACGAAATTACCAATTGTTAATAGTCAGTACAGAGTATGTAGGTAATCCAACAGATAAAAAAACTACATTGCTTTGTTTTAATGAATTAAATATATTAAAAAGTAGGTTATTATTAAAATATATTAAATAAGTAGGTTATTATTGCAACGTAAAAGCCTGTAAAAGATTCAATTTTGTTTAAAATAATTAATCTATTTTCTTTAAATAAAATCTATCAGCCTATTTTCTCAAAGAAATCCATCTGTATTAGATCTATCAGTCTAGATTTAATTTTTTTCTAAAAGATTCTTTTCTAACTGCATCAGATATGAAAGCTTAAAATAATTATAATCTTTTCTTAAAGAGGTCAATCTATTTTTATCTATGTCAGATCTATCAGTCGAAAATTGTTTTAATTTTTTTCTAACAGATTGATATTTTTTTCTGCATTAGATATCCTAGCTTAAAAGGATTAATATTTCGAAGGTCATCAATCTACCTGTATGAAATCTATGAACCTAAGAAAGATTTAATTTTTTAAAGGAATTGATGAATTCTACCTCTATCAGATCTCAGCATAGATCGTTCAATCTATTCTAAATACTGCAGGTTTCCTCAGCATAAAAATGTTTCATCTTGTCTGTATAAATCAAACTTTCTATCTATATAAGTCTGAAAGGATTTAATTATTTAACTTTTCTAGAGTTTGTTCCATTCTATCTATACGAGGTCTATCAGTTTAAAGAAATTAAATTTTTCCTAAGAAATCAATATTTTCTATTTATATAAGATCTATAAGTATACAGAGAATTAATGTTTCATAGAAGGATCGATCTATTTTATCTATAAACAAAACTATCTGATGATAAGAATTTGATTTTTGTATTAAATTTCTATCTATATAAATCTGAAAGGATTTAATTTTTTCTAGAGTTCATTCTATTTTATCTATACGAGGTCAATCAGTTTAAAGAAATTTAATTTTTCCTAAGAAATCAATATTTTCTATTTATATAAGATCTATAAGTATACAGAGAATTAATGTTTCATAGAAGGATCGATCTATTTTATCTATAAACAAAACTATCTGATGATAAGAATTTGATTTTTGTATTAAATTTCTATCTATATAAATCTGAAAGGATTTAATTTTTTCTAGAGTTCATTCTATTTTATCTATACGAGGTCAATCAGTTTAAAGAAATTTAATTTTTCTTAAAAAATCAATATTTTCTAATTTTATAAGTCTACAGAAATTTAATTTTTTTATGGAAGGATCGATCTATAATCAAATCTATCTGCCGATAGGGATTTGATTTTTGTATTAAATTTCCAACTACATTCTTTTCTAAGAAATTTCTGTTCTTATAGAAAAGTTTTATAATTTTTACATGTCAACGGGTTTACATGTATTTTTGAAAACTAGTTTTCAAAAATAAAGCGATTTTCTCCAGAATTTGTACACAGAAGCAATTTTTTTTCACTTTCGCCAAATGCTCGCCATTTTCGAATGCTTAAAATGCGAAAGATTTCTTTTTCATTCGAAGGATTGGGGAGAAACTTCCAAAAATATTCATCTCGTAGTTCTAGTAATGACAAAATGATCGCCAAGAATTTTCTTTTTCGTTATGGATAGCTTAAGAGTGATAAAAAAATAAAATAAATAGAAGACATATCTAAAAAAAGAACAAAAAAAAACTTTAAGAAAAGAATAATTCAAGAAAGAAGAGTTGACTGATGAATGGTTTTCTTTGAATGAAAATAAACGATATAGATATAAAGTTTCATTGAAAAATAAATTTTGAAAGAAACGGAAAATAATTTTGATTTATGTAAAATGTCACACTCGAATTCAAAGTACTTTTTAATTGTTCTATTTGAGTGTTCAGGTGACATAATGAGAAAATGGAATATTCTATTGAATAAGTGACATTTAATAATATAGAATAAGTTACCTTTCAAAAGCAAATTTCAAAATTTATTGGGCTCCATTAAATATTCCAAGGCTTAAGTTGGAATTTCTTCTCATTTGAACATACTTCATCCAGTTTAAAGCGTAACATGTAATAATCACGGAAACATATGGTATGTAAATGTGTCCTTCCATTAAAATGGGCTGTGAAGTATGTGTGTGGTAGAAGTCGTATTCTTGGCCATAGATGGCGTCACTGGAAAACAAGAAGAAAAGCACTCCTCTGCGTTAAAATAGGCTTGTCAGTAATGACTAGTTTCATAAGACGACAACAACATGAAATTTGAAGTCGTTTCCCTCAATATTAATAAATGTGTAAAATTTTATTGAAATATTATACTATTAAGATTCCTTGATATTTATTTTAAATGAACATAAGCTTAACTTTTAGGCCCGAAGAAATATAAACCAAATTGCTTAATATTTTTATTTCAAAAATGACATATTTTATTGATATTTTTATAAATGATGAAATAACGCTTTGAAAAAAACTGTTATATTAATTAAGTGGGAGGAGAAAATACATAACTTTAAGCCAATATATAAAACACATATTTTTCATTATTTTTTAATATTCTAAAAATAAGTTCTAATTTAATAAAATGACAATAATATTACGTTGGTATTTCTTAATGACGTTTAAGATTTGCAAAAACATTTCCTCAGTGCTCGTGGCATTTTACTCTCCGTTTACTCTTTTTTAATTGCCACTTTAAAAAAGAAATAGTTTAGGCATGATTTCGTACTTCTGTTTATATACGCACCGATGACTGAAAAAGATTTCCGTTAAATTTATTGAGGTCGTTTGTATTCTTAAAGATATACTTGATCTGAGAAAAGTAAAGTAAAAGGTTTATTGGTGCTGAAAATGGTGACAATTGTGAAGAAGACTTATTTTAGTTTTTACTAAGCTTTTACTCTAAGATAAAATAGATTTTATATTATTTTGCTTCACTAAAAAAATATTTTATCCTTTTAAAGAGGTGTGTTTTATGTCTTGTAGGATTTATCAGTAGATCTATATAGGGTTTTAAATGGTATCATATGTGAAATTGACTCTGTAGAATTTTTCACGTTCTACATTTTAGTGGAAATAGAAATTGACCGAAAAATAGTAAATCCTTTTACATTAATGGTAAACGAAAATGAAATGGTGTTCCAAAAAAGTTTTATAATTAATAAGTTTATCTCCTCATTAAGATTGGTTTCGTTTACCATAATTGTTGGATTAAAAAGATGTCAATTAAAGAGAATTGAAACCAATAATTCGAATATTTCTAGCCTAAAAATGATTCGAATGGAAATTTAGTGAATGAACTAGGTTTCAAAGATCTAAAAGAATTGCAAAAATGCAAGATTTGTAATAAATGGTGTTTTCAATATAAATGTAACAACAAAAATCTCGAGCTCTTGACCTGCTCTACTTCCTGTTAGAAAAAATACAACTGCGTACTTCAACTTATTCTGCGAGGCGATATTTTCAAGCAGATGATTTTGTTTTCAATAAAAAGAAATAAATTATATAATTTCTGAATTCAAATCTGTCGTATTTCATAAGATGTTAAGGATATTAAGTAATTCTGGTGAATTTAAAGAGAAAATTTGTTTTAGTTATTTAGATATAGTTGCTAGATTTAGAAAGGACTCGGGTTTTCAACAGTTCTGATTCGGCCTCTTTTTTTACTTGTTTATTACTGTTTTGGCGCAAGACGTGCACTACCACACTGCTCAAGGAGCAAGATTAAGTTCATTTTACAAATCATCATTTAGAATTAAATTTCGAATTTGGTATATTTTTAACAAGGTAAGAAGTGCTTTTTTAACGATTCTTTTTTTCGAATGATAATTCTAACATCTTGAAATGACAGGTCTCCAAATGACGATTCTTCGTTTAAACACAAATAATAAATCAGGCAACAAATGCACGTGTACAAGAAATGCTATACTTAAGAGATTCTCAAAACACAATGATCACGTTCTGAGCCACATGGCTTCAAAACACACTAAAAACAGTAGGCCGGAATTATAGGCAGTCAAGAGCTTGCAGCGCTTCCTGGTGTATAAAACACCATCCATCAACGAATGTTTTTGTTTATTTTTTGTCAATGCACTTTGATGAAAAGAGTGAATATAGTTCGTTCACCAGGAGTTGGCGCTTGGCTCCACCTCCTCGGACGCAGAGTTCATTTCAGCGGAGGAGTAAGAGAAGAAACGTCTCCGTGCTTGAAATTGAGACAACCCTTAATGCGAGCCAAACGCAAACAGTGAATTCTTTTTCAGTCACTTACTTCGCTCTATCATCTGCTATTATACCTGTGGGGACAGTAGTTATCGACAATATCAACCTTCATTTATGAAAAGGTACCCCACCATAGAATCAAGTTAACATGTCTTATATACGAGTGAATTGGAATTGTATATTTGAAGTGGTAGATAGGCTACGTACCTTTCGTTACTCTAGCTAATTAAATATATTGAAGGAAAATGTCTCAAAAAGGACAAACTATTCACCAGAGTTGGCCAAAAATGTAATCGATTACATTTTTTGATTACAGTAATCAATTACTTGTAATCATGATTACAATTTTCAAAAATTTTGATTACAGCTGTAATCATGATTACAATATTGATTACAGTAATCAATTACTTGTAATCGTGATTACAAAGTTTGATTACAGCTGTAATCATGATTACATAGTCGATTACAGTAATCAATTACTTGTAATCATGATTACAATTTTCAAAAAATTTTGATTACAGCTGTAATCATGATTACAATTTTGATTACAGTAATCAATTACTTGTAATCATGATTCCAAGTAATTGCGATTACAAGTAATCACAACAAAAACGATTACAAGTAATTATGATTACAAGTAATCAAAATATATGATTACATGTAATTTGATTACATGTAATTATGATTACATGTAATCTAATTACACGATTACAAGACTATTGTATTCTTATAAATGATTATATTTTACAGTAGATAGTAGAATGTATTTTATAATGATACATTTTGCACGTATTAACATGTACTGCATTTTGTACGTATTTGTATACGTACAAATGAATGTAACTGAAATGTATGTACATATGATTTTATCTAGTGCATATGTTCAGACATTTTAGTATCACACACATGTACATACATTTATATTGTAGGTATAAAATATATGTACGTATGTATATAGATAATAATTACGTATGTATGTGCAAACAATGTAGGCATGTACATTTATATACAATGAATAAATGCATTTTATGCAAATATATGTGTATGTAAAATGTATATCTATGTTCATGTACGCATGTATATACAAGTACTTGTGTTTGTACGAACATACATACATTGTCTGTACAATGTATGTCCCATGCATGTATGTGCAATTTATTTATGAACAGTACAATATATGTATGCATGTACAATATAGGTATATCTGTAAGATGTACAATATATGTATGTATACATGTACATGATATGCATGTCCAGTGTATTTATGTACATGTACATAATATGTTCATGCTCAATGTAAGTATCCAAATATGCATAATACATTTGTGAACTATTGTACGTACATTGGGCGTATTTATATTTCACATATATTCATACATGTATTCGACATGCATAACGTACGTACATACTCACATTTGAGATGCATATATTGTACAGATGTATATACATATAGCGTACAGATGTATATACATATAGCGTACAGATGTATATTCATATAATGTACATATGATGAAATGAACATATAATGTTCATATAATGTACATATGTGTGCACATATACAGTACGTATGTGCATAAATATATTGGGCATAATTCTTTCGTACAAATTTTACATGTGTACATGCATGCTATCCCTATCTATGCATATGGTGCAATGTATATATGTACAATGAATGTATCCACACATGTACAATACACGTATGTTCCATGTATGCATATCCATATGTACTATATATGCACGTACAATACATGAATGTATGTACATACATTGTACATGCGTACATACATTACACGTATACATATGTACATTACATTTATGTCTAAATATGTGTACAATGCAATAAATAAAATGCATGTAAGTTAACTTTTAATGACTCAAGCAAGTTAAATGGCAAAATCAAACGATATTTAAATTTAGTTTTCAGCTTTAATTGTTCTATATCATTTTGAAATTCTCTGAATAAAAAATTATTTTCAGGTATTTTCATGAAATGTTTGACAATACAGATTTATTTTTTTTATAACATAATGCATGATTCATAGAAATTTTTTAAATGGTAAGAAAAACGGTAAATTTTATGTGTGGAATTAATATTTAGAAATTCCAAATAAAATTATCGTTTGCTTTCTAAAAAATATGAGGTCGAGTTTCATATACCTTAGAATAATTTTAAAACAAATTTTAATAACTTTACTCATATAAATTTTTTTAATGTATGCACAATGTATGTGTATATTGTAATTACATATATTTAAATGTACGCACGTATTTGTACAATACTTGTAATTATGTACATGTATATGTTGTATGCGCATGCATACATTGTGCATATAACTATTTTTTTGTACATCCATGCATTACATGCACATAAGTATTAACAAAGTATGTAGTTATGCAAGTACATACGTAAGTTGTACATAAGTACATACTTTGCGTGCACATATATCGATGTACATATAAATATGCATGTATACATGTACGCATTTTATTTACGCAACTATGTGCATATATTGTACCTCTAAATAACATTTTTACATATTGTACGCAAATACGTACAATTTTATATACAAACGTACATTGTATATACGTGCTATTATCGTAAATTTATACAATATATGCACTTAAGTACATAAAAGCATGCAAACGCATAAACATTATTTTCATATACGTTCATACATACTTTGTCTATGTATACAAAGATACAAAACATTGCCTTTTTGTACAAACTAACATACATGCGTACATGTATCATAAATGCATAATTATATGTACTAAGCATATGCGCATTGCATTAAGTATATTACAATATAATTATGAATATTGTACGTACAAACAACGTTTGTGCATACATTGTATGTATAGGAATCGCAAATTGTACGTTCATGCGTGCGTACATTCTATGTACATAAAAATATGTAAACACATGAATACTTACATAAAAAATTTGACTATAGTATACAATCGTAATAACTTGTAATCGTATAGTTTGATTACAAGTAATCACAATTACATGTAATCAAATTACATGTAATCATATATTTTGATTACTTGTAATCATAATTACTTGTAATCGTTTTTGTTGTGATTACTTGTAATCGCAATTACTTGTAATCATGATTACAAGTAATTGATTACTGTAATCAAAATTGTAATCATGATTACAGCTGTAATCAAAATTTTTTGAAAGTTGTAATCACGATTACAAGTAATTGATTACTTGTAATCGTGATTACAAGTAATTGATTACTGTAATCAAAATTGTAATCATGATTACAGCTGTAATCAAAATTTTTTGAAAGTTGTAATCACGATTACAAGTAATTGATTACTTGTAATCGTGATTACAAGTAATTGATTACATAGCTGTAATTATCTGTAATCAATTACAGTTGTAATCGATTACTGTAATCAAAATTTTTTGAAAGTTGTAATCACGATTACAAGTAATTGATTACTTGTAATCGTGATTACAAGTAATTGATTACATAGCTGTAATTATCTGTAATCAATTACAGTTGTAATCGATTACTGTAATCAACGGCCAACTCTGCTATTCACTCAAAAGAGAGAAATATCATCAAATTTATGAAATATTTAATGTTAAAAAAATGACATAAAGATAGCGAAATAAATGTTTTTGTTATACGATCATCAAATAGCGACCTTGTTCAGGATTGTACACATCCTTCTCCCAAAAATAGCTTAATAGTATCGTCGGATACCACGTGATGAAGGCGGAGCCAAGTGCCAACTCCTAGTGAACGAACTCTACACTCTGAAACTATTTATGAAAAAAGTTGAGCATTGTGCATGAACTTGGACCCCTTTTTTTTTTCTCTTTCACAAAAATCAAGTAAATATTTAAATTGTAAAAAAAAAACTTTTAGGATATTGCTTACTAGCATAAAAGTTTTGGTTAAATATAAAGTTTATTAAACCATTGATTCCGGGGAAATCTTAAAAAGAATTTTAATGAATATCATTTCAAAACTTTAATGTTGTTGGGGTGGCAACACTCCGTTTTTCTTTCAAAAAAGGAAAAACTTGATGATTATTTAAGTGTTGAATGAATGAATGACAGTGTAAAAAGTAAATAAATGAAAGTTGACACATTTTCTTTTTGAGTTCTATTCCATTTCATTTAAATGAAATACACTGATTGAAAGGAGGTTTTTTTTCATCTTACTTGTCTACATGTTTTTTTAAATTGTTTCTTATGAAAGCAAAGGAATGAATAACATCGAAAAATAATCCCTCTTCCGCTAAGATTAAAAAGTTTTGCTGAGCGTTGAAAAAAAGAGCAACATTTTTGCGTACTAATGTTATTTGAAGTATTGAACTTGATAAAGTGAAAAGAACTTTTGAAATTAACCGAACGCTGATTATGTTTGAATGTTTATTGCGATACTTCTGAACAAATAAAAAATACGCAAAGTTTTCATCCTACTTTTTTCCCCTTATCTATCTTTTTAATAAAAAAGTTATCTTTATTGCAAAGTAATCATTTTTGAAATTCACTTACTATGAATTTTATTCATTTTCTAGGAAAACTATTAGCAACGATAGGTGAATACCCTTTTCTTTTAGCAAACTATTTTTTATTTTTATTAATGTAGAACAAAAATAGCAAAATAAAATTAAGTTTTTTTATTTAATAATCTTGAAATGAGTTTATTTTTGATCTTTTTAAAGCCCAAGTACTATTTTCTAGGATTATTTAGATCAGGGGGTTGCCGTACAGTGATCTGCGGGCCATTGGTGGCTCGTGAAAAGAATTGAAAGAACGAAAGATGTTAAAGAACGATTATTTAAGCTTTCGTGTCAAAGTCAATCAAATTTTGTGCCTTCAAACTGCAGTAAAGCTCTATCATACTAAATGAATATTTTTTTATTTATCTGCATTATTAAGTAAATTTAATGAACCATTATTGCTGTGTGACTTTTCTTTTATTTGGTTACCATGTTAAATAAAAACTTCATTGAAACTGAATAGTGAGTATAGTTTGTTTATGATAAGAACTCCCCCAGCCACGAAGTCTAAGGCCGTTTGCTGCTATGTAAACAAGAATAGCGCATTTCAGGGAGGGTAGCTTCTCTTCACTCTAGAGCTGACGCAATAGACCAATGAAAAATATTCTCTTTCTCTAACCGACCAGAGGCAAAACCTGTCCTAAACAGTAACCCCACACCTCTACTTGAAATAGTTATACCTCGTTACCATAGTCACAGCCACGGATCCAGACAAATGACTAGGGGAGTTCTCACTGTAGACAAACTATACGTTTGGAAACTTGCTATCTTCATGAAGAGGGGGGGGGGGCATTTAAAACCTCACTCTAATCAGTTGAGGACTTTAATCCCTCCTCCAATTTAAAAATTAATTAAAATGAAGCAGTTTAAAATAGAAAATTAGGTGGTGGCTCTCAAGATTAAATATTTCTTCCGTAAGGAACAAAAGATTTGTGGTCTCTGACTTAGACCACTATAGCTGGGTAAATATGGGGCGCTGTTTTCAGTTTGATTGATAATGAAAGAAGCTTTTGATCACACAGTGAACGTTTTTATGGTTAACATTATAAAATTTTAAGTTGCATTTATTTTTACTTATATTATTTTGTCAAGATAAAATATTGTAGTGAAAATTTTTGAGTTATTTTAAGATTTCATTTTTAATAAATACCAGGAAGCTCCGACCCCTGTTTGCTCTGTTTAACAACTTGCTTCTCATTCATCATCGTTCTTTGTTTTTTTAAAGAAAAATATTTCTTTGAAAAAAGATCATTTTGTTTATAAAATACGTATTTATAATAATTTCACGTAAGAACATTTTGTTAACGTGTCAATTGCAAAGAAATGAGCGATCACCTTGATTTGAAAGAAAGCCAGTTGTACACGGAAAAAAATCTAAATTTAGGAATAAGGATTGTTTAATTAAGTAAAACGAAACAAGTGAGATGTAATTTACTTATTTCAGAAATAAAACAATAACCTTATATTATTATAATAGTTAATTATAATAGCTTCTATCTCAGTGGCCGCGTTTACGATTTTTTTTAAGTAGATAAATTCTAAAATTATGCATTAAGGGCAATCATCACAGAACACCCTATTTGAGATCATACCTGACCCAATTATGAAAATGTTATTTTTCAAGGCATGGATTATGTGTAAGTGAATATCCAATCTTTATCTTTTACTCACCGTTCAGAATTTGGAAAATGTTGCAGTTAAAAAAAAAAGAAAAAAGTCATACAAAAAAAAATCGCTGTTTGGTTGCTTTTTTTATACTTGTGGACCCGTAATCTCTATTAGTCCCCAAAGCCCACAACAGGCTGTTGCGGAAATATGTTTATGATATTGGTATTGATCAGATTATAGCAAGTTCGGGTATTTGTGCGCTGCCATTCTTTTAAGCAGTTAAGTTCGTGGACTGTTTCGATCTATCTTCTATAGTTTGTCTAAGTTACGAACTCCTCCCGCCACAAAGTTTGAGGCCGTTTGGTGCTATGGAAACAAGAATAGCTCATTTTAGGGAGGGTAACTTCACTCTATCACTAAAACAATAGACCGAAGAAAGAGATTCCGTTTCTCTTGCCGACCCGAGCCGAAACCACCCCAGAACAATGACCCCGCACTCCTACTTGAAATAGTTATACCTTATTACCATAGTCACCGCCACAAGTTCAGACGAATGTCTGGGGAGCTCTTATTTTAGACAAACTATATCTGTGACTGTTAGGTGATTTACAGAGGACTTGGGTTAGTTTTAAGTCGTTGACAAAATTTGTTGCCAGTTTTTTTCTTCCCTTGTAGTGCAGCTAAAATGTGCCGGGTAATAAATACCTCATGCTTTTTGTAATTCTTTGGAAAATTAAAGTTCAAAGGGTTTCGGAGTTTTACAACAGAAATTATTTAAAGCATTTTAATTTAACCCTCATGGTTTTCGTCTATCTCTTATCTTAGGTACGTCACTCTTTTTATAATTATTTGGAAATTTAAAGATTAAATAGTTTCTTATGTCTGTAACAAAAATTATTTAGAGCATTTAAATTTATTTGAGGAATGTCATAGTTTCTGTAATCAAAGGTAACTTGTGTTTTTGTAATTCTATAAAAAAAATTAAAATACAAAAATTTTTATTGTTGATATCAGTAAATATTTGAAGAATTTTAATTTATTTCAGGTACCTCATGGTTTTTGTATTTTTTTTCATTTAAAGTACCTCATGTTTTTGCAGCTCTTTGAAAAACTTAACTTCAAAGACACTATAATGTTTGTATTAGACGTTATTTAAAGCATTTTAATTTAAAAATTAGCTTGGTTATGGAGGGCGACTCTCATTTTTCAAGTAATTCAATAAATGCTGATTTTTGTTACACATTTTCTGTCTTACTTCTTCAGTCGACTATAAAAGGAGACGGTATTGAGTGTGTGTGTGGGGGGGAGGTATTGGAATATTTCCTTTTCAGCTCTTCAAAGTTTTTTTTTACCCGTTGGCTAAATGGGTCTTGATTTGGATTTGATGGCGTACGCACACTTTTCAAATGTGTTCAAGAGTAATAGTAGACAGTGCGCATGCGTCATCATTGCATGCGTTGCTATGGCGACCGCTGTTTCTATTATTATTTTTACTGACAGGCATTTTTAATCCATTTACATAATAATCATTTAAAGCAATTTTTATATTCTTTTTATTATTAGTGTATAATTGCTGGCTTGACGGTGATTTCAATCTAAATGTGAATGCTGAAGAAGAAAAAGTATTTTGTGGCGTCTTGAAACACGCAGGGTATGAAAACCAATCCGACGACAACATCAATTGAGACGGTTTTTGCAACCCATGATTTGAAATGTTGTGGCGTTTAACACAGTCAATCCAGATAGAAAAAGCATTCGACCAGTGATCGTAATAAAGGTATCACAAGTTCTTTGTTGATTTTTTTAAAAACAAAATTAGTGAAAAACCAAATCCACAGCACAACGTACTCTACTTAACTTGTGCGTTCGAAAATACTTTTTTCCATCACTAGGAATTTCGATTTATGCCTCACCCCTTTCTTCACCGATTTTTTTTTAATTATCAATAAAAAGGTGAAGCTGGACGATGAAGCCTTTTTATCAAAACCAGATGAACAAGAAAGAAGAGATAAAAAAAAAAGAACAGAAAGAATCGCTTTAGGGGTGACTATATTTTTTCTCGAAATTCTAATTCCAACAGGACAGACGACAACTCCGTCAACACAATCCTTCTTTTTCGAAAGAATGACAATTTTCCAGTGAGGAATTACTCTTCCACTCCACGTGACTTATTTGTTCCTTCCGACACTCTTAAGTCCGAGTATTACACTCCCTGTTTGTCTTCGAGATGCACTCCTAAAAGCAACATTTTTTTTTCTTTTAATAAAAAGTACCTCCACCCCCTCTTTCTTTTTCCAAGGGCTGATCTCGTAATTGTTCTTTTTTTTAAGTGCCCTTCGCGAAAGAATCCACAAAGTATGCAAAATATTTGATTTGAAAGGTCTTTTATGAAGGCTCGTTGTTTACTTTTGATCTTGAGGTTCTTTTTTTCTCTCTCTCTCTTTTCCTTAATTCTTCCTAAATTAGTTTTTCATTCAAATAGAGTAAAATCTGTACCGCAGAAATAGTGTTCGCGTTAACTTTACGATTCGGAACTTTGAAAGAAATGGATGATTTTTGCTCCTTTCTGTTGTGTTTGATTAACTAGACAACTGAGGAACAAAAAAGAGTACCACATTTGTCTGGTGATATGAATAGTAATTAGATAAAATGCATACAAAAATAATTCATTTTCGATAAAGTAAATAAATTCAATTCAGGGAAACCTTTCAAACTGACCACCCTTACAAGTAGACCACTGTAATGGAAAATGTGTGAGGCAGTTGGTGTAGGTGATAAGTAGATCGAATTTCGTCTTATCATATTTTTGTCATGTTCCTATCATGCATCTTGGTGATTTTAAAATTCATATCCTATTTTTGCCATGTAAATATCATGTGAATTGGGAGGAATTTTCACAACCACATTTTTATTATGTTACTATCATATAACGTGATGAAATATTTAAAAGGTAATTTTAATTTAATTAATAAGTTAATTTTTCAAATGTAAAAAAAAATGCGTGTTAAAAAGTACACATATTTTATAAATTTTTTTATCAAGGATTTTTTATGATTCTTTCATATCCCACTGATGGATTACGATATGAAAATTTGGAAACACCATATTGGTCATATTGAAATATTTTTAAAATTTTTCTAAGCAGCAAAAATAAATATATGTTTCAAAACACTAAGAAAAACAGAGTATGAAACAAAAAAAGGGGTTTAAATTTAGCAGCCAGAATTTAAAAAACCTAGCATTTTTATTACATAAACTGAGTTGAACCTACAGCTATTTCAATTTCGTTCAAATAAAGTTTACAGTCTTAAACATTAAATACTCCAAATAAAAATTTCCACAAAATAGAGAATACAATTTTATCGCTAATTGAAGTATGATTTTTAGTTTAAATTTATGTATATATTCAATATTGAAAATAGAAACAAAACCAGCATTATGTTTTTCCCTCTTTTTTTAAATCAAAATATTAATAACGACTTTCTAAATAAAATGAATCAAAGATGAAAATAAACTACTCAAATCAGAAAAAAAAAAGTAATTTAATTTCGAGTATTTATGTTTACCTCAAGCAAATTATGATTGGTTTGCTTCATAAACACTTTTTCTTGTTTATCATAACGCCAAATAAAATAACTGAACTGTATTTTTTAGATTTTTCTTTCTTCCTTTTTGAAGGGTCGTTTTGGCTTTTTAATTTAAGTGAGGAAACATTCCATATTGAACTATGATATTTGTTGGAAATATTTCTCCCACTCTTCTAACAGCGAGACAAGGATGTTTTAAATTGAGATCGTAATCACAAAATTTCGATTAAGTCCCATAGAGTATTTTCTTGTTCTATTTTAGCGAAAGAATAAATAAAACTTTGATGGCTGATGGAATTTTACTGGACCCTATAAAATTTTCTTAGCCCCAGGGACTTTAATTTAAGAAGCTGGCCCTTCTAAATCGTCTGCCATTTAACACGCTTTTACAAAAATGCAGCATTTGTCGTAAAAATGAAAAGAATTCTTGTCGCTACAAAGGGAGCTGTAAATGGCGAAAAGACTTTTTCTAACGGTTCTTTTACGTTCTTTTCCCTTCATTTACTTCTGGAAAGCAATTTTTTACAGGGCGGGAAGAAAAGATGAGGAAAAAAAGGTTATTCGAAAAATTTTACAACCTCCCGACAGAATTGGGAAAGTAGTTTCAAAAGTATTTAAAGAGGTCAATAGCCACAAGTCAAAAATTAACGCAATTTTTCAAAGTACAGATTTTCTAAAAATAGAAGTACAGTATTATACAGAAGTACAGTAAAAATAGAGGCCATATTAATAGACGCACTCTAAGATTCTATGTAAAGTCGTAATTATCAGGTGATACTTTACAGTTTTATTGTTCTCACGTGACTGCAACCGGTTTGCACTTGTTTACGTTAATGTATCAATTAGTTAAATTAGACGATATATAATATAAATTCGACGATAGGATAAATTAGACGATATATTACATAAATATAGAATATTTATCATATCAGATATTACATTGGTATATTGTAATAATTAGATTAAATTGTTCGACGCACTGTAGGGTTTCAATAATGATATGTTTTGCACGAGTTTATAGGCTATACTTTCATATTTAAATATAAATGTCACGGGTTTTTATTCAAGAGATTTTTTATATACTTTCTATTTGAATTTATCTTTAACATATTGCATTGCAATGTTAACTAATTGATACACGAACAAAAACAAGTACAAACTGGTTTCAGTCGCGTGAAGACAATAATGCTGTATAGTATCAACTGATAATTAAAATTTTACATAGAATAGTAGATTGCGTCTAATAATACGGCTAAAGACTGTAGTTATGATATATAGCTAATACATTAGAATACTTCGTATTATTAACGGATGCAACGGATTTTTCGAAAATAAAATATTTCTTTTATAACTGTCTGTAAGTTCGTAACAGTTATCTATGACTGTGAGGGTAAGTTTTGTCCATCTCTTAGCAACTCCCTTTACGTTTATGATGAAAATTGGCGGATAATTCAAATACAGAGACGTTCTGAAATATCAAAATATAAAAAGCCTTTCTAAATTATTCTAGGTTTTACTTTTAGCCAAGTAATTTTTAGATGTTTTTTGACCAATGGAAACTACTTTTTATTCGATTTTATAACGCTTAATTAGTTATAGCAATAATTATATATTCGCATTTAGGAAAAAAAAAGTTAAAGTTTTTAAATACAAAGCGTTTCTAACATATAATAGATATTTTTTTCTACTAACGTTAAAAACTTTTTTTTATGAAATTTTATAACATTTCAATTAAGGCTAAAGAAAAAAAAATGTATTACTATTTCGGAAAAATAATAAAAAAGTAATGATATTTTTAAAATATGAAAAGTGCCTCTAAGGTAATCTAGTTCTTTTTAGACCCGAAAAGGGGAACATATTTCATATAAAATTTTAAAACACTCTATAAATGCTAAGAAAAATTAACTATTAGCATTTCGGAAAAGTTAAAAAAGCATTATAAAGTCTGAGACAAGTATTAATGCATATAACAGTGCAGGCTAATCTGAAACAAATATTTAAATAATTCTACTACTACAAAGAAATATTTCTACGAGCTGATTTTTCTTAGCCTGAACGACTCTGTAGTATAAATTTCAGTATAAGTGTTGTAATACATCTTACGAATTAAAGTTTTGAAGCACCATAAATTAAAAAAAAAATTCTTCAAATATGGTTCGAAAGCAACATTTATATAATATCTGAAACTTCAGGACACAGTGGATTTTAATACATAAAACTAGAAACCTCATTCTGTTTTCGGGCGTCCCTTAGTTATTACGTGTGTCTCAGCTATATATATATATTAGGGGGACCGGAAAGTAATGCCGTTTCGCTGCATTTGATATTTGTTATCAAGATTTCATTTTTTATCAATAATGTATTTACTCTTGTTAGCAACAACCTGTCAATGTCGGTAAATGATATGGTTTTTAAGGCTAATATTTAATGCACTGAAAAAAAAATTTTTATATATATATATATATATATATATATATATATATATATATATATATATATATATATATATATATATATATATATATATATATATATATATATATATATATTAACTTGAGTTTCAGATATCGGAAAATAAGTTACATTAATTTAAGTGTATAGAAACATTATTGTTGTTCTAGCAAAAATCTTATTTTGGTTTCAACGAATGTCTAGTAGGTAGTGTGCAGATTTATTTTAGGTATTTTGCCAATTTCCAAAGTGATTGGGGAAATGAACAATTTTAGGTGCTTTAACGGACCAACTTATTACAACGGCACATTATCTCAAGGCAATCTATAGAGTAACTGATTTCTACACTTTAGAAATAATATATACATTTCTCTAACTTTGTGGGGTACAACGCATAAAAATTGTTTTCATTTCTCTTCGCAGAACATTACAGAGTTTTGTAAATATTCAAAAATATCTGATGTCTATTTTGAAATATATGCATTTCTATGTTCCCTCATCTGCATACAGTTACCATCAAATGTTGTCTTTATAAGAGTTCCCCGATCAAGAATTATGAGTTGATAAAAAATGGAATGACATTCCCAGAATATTCTCTCTTTCCCTACCCTTCGCACAAGAATTCAGGTCAGTTAATTTTATTTTCCCCTGCTCAATCTCTCCCTCCTCATCTGTATATACACACACACTTTGATTTATAGAGGAGATCATCAAGATGGTAGACGTGGAATGGAGACTCTTTTTTATCGTAGATATGAATATTGTGTTGCCATGATTATATTTACACTCAAAAGTATAATTCGCGGAAGAAATAAAAAGAATCCATGAAAAAGCTCTTATCTATTGTCCCGAAGTATGTTAAATAACTAGTGAGTACGATAGCTTTTAATTAAGAAGTTAAATACAGAAATATAGTTCCTAAAATAAACACTATTTATATTCTTTTTTTTTTGTTGCGAATTTGGATTTCGGACTTTTATTAGTTCAGACGATATTTAAGTTACGAAATCAGGAGCAAAAACGTAATTTTCCTGAAGAAACAAATATATTTTTGACTCAAATGAATTTTCTGACTTTCATTAAAGAAGACGATGTTCAAAATTTATTATAGTAGACGATATTTAAGAAACAAAATCAGACACAAAAACGTGATTCGCGATCACAACGCTCGAATACGCCCTCTAGAGGGAGCCTGTAAATATCAGACATTAATTTATCACGCTTTCATTCAGTTCCATCAGAATCACTGGCAGAGTCGGTCGCCATTTTCTTTGCACGAAATAAAAAGCAAAATTTCCCAAAGAAAAAAGCCGAAAAGCTTGAAAAAAATCTCCAGAACATTGTTAAATCTTTCAGAAACAGAACACGCCAAATATTTGAAGAAAATTCCTCAATAGTTTTCAACTTCTATTATCAATAAACTTGCAACTGATAACTTCCGATTTCGCTATCGCATACTGTTACAGATGTGTGTTTCAAGGTAAAATGCATTTCTTCTGTCTTCAATTCATTACAAATTAAACTGAAGTCAACATTGCTTTCGTCATTCCAATAAATAAATGTGAATTCAGAACGTCAAGAACAGCAATTGTTATAGAATATTCTTCTTTGTTATAGAACGGTATATATTTCTGTATCTATATAATTCGGAAAACAACAATAAAGAATCATCCAAATTACTTGAAATAGTGTCATTTGTGCTGATGATTAATAAATTTTTTATCGTTTTCTTGGTAAGCATTTTTTAGTTTTGAAAGAATAGATAATTTCAACTAGAATTCAGCTGTTCTGTTTTTAAGCTACATATTCAAATTCATATCGAGATCTTACAATTATAAAATTTTGATGTGTGGTATGTTATCTAAAAGTAATAAAGGGATAATCTATGTACATATTATTTGAAAATAAAACTTTCAAACGAAGAACATTTCATTTGGAATTCTGCGAATTTATAAAGAAGGTAAGTGTCATGATTTTAATAATAAAAAATTAGCTTGTAAATATTTTTTTTCTTAGTTGATAATAGTTCTCTACAGAATGCTTTTTTACACCTGATTAAGAACTATAAGAATGAAAAGAGAAATAATATGGAAGTATTTTATTTCAATATGAGGAATTTTTAAAATCTTTTTTTTTTATCCTAAGAATTCTTTACTTTACGTTTTTCAGTTTTTAATTTTTTGATAAAAATTGTTGTTAAAACAATTGTTTTGAAAAATTTAATTGTATAAAATTATGTGCTAATGTATACTTCTTGCATATTCTAATGTTTGAAGTAATATGATTCGGTACTTACGTAATAACGCCAACGCAACTACAGATTTGGCGGTTTTTAAATGCCACCAATCTACACCAAAATTTTTGCAACAAATCATAAAATAAAACACTTTATTTAAAATCAAAGTAGTTTATCGGATTTCGGTGGACAATGGGCAAAATATTTCGCTCCTGAAAAAATAAAATTGCATCTTGTTCTGTTTTTGGCAAATCCCAAAGACGCATTTTCATAGCACTAAAAAATGGTAACAAAAGTCGAAGAACAAATCATTTTGGAATTCTTCTAATTTATAAAGCAGGTAAGTGTTAATTTTTATAAAATAAAAATTTTTACTTTTAAGTAATTTTTTTCTTATTTGATTTAAATGATAGTTTTCTATAGTATGGTTTTCTGCGTCCGATTATGAATCAAAAAAGAAAAAACATGAAAGTTGTTTATCTTAATGTAAGGAATTTTTAGAATTGGGTTTTTCATCTTTGCTTTGTATCGTGCATTCTTTATTTTGCGTTTTTTAGCTTCTAAATAATGATTTTTATTGAAACTTGAAATTTTTTAATAAAAATTGTTGTCAAGAAACCTTTTTTACTAAATTAAATTTCATAAAATTACGAGGCTTATGTATACTTTTTGTTCATTTTAATTTTTGAACTCATATGGTTCTTACAACTATGGAATGTAAAGTTTAAATAGGCCTTTCATGTTATATCATTAAATTTAGTAAAACTATTTTTCGGGCACTAGGTTTTAACTGTTATAAGAATATAAATATTTTTCCGATGTGTTTTGGATGATCCTTCTCTAAAAAAAAGAGATACCATTTTGTTTTCGTTTGCATAAGAAGGGATATTAAAATTTTTTTTTTTTTAAATTTAATTAGCCACGATAAAAAAGGAACGTTGCAATGCTACACGCTACATTAAAGACGTCTCTAGAGTAAATGAATGACTGTTCATATAGAAATCGCAGGCATTAGTCTCATACAACAACGCCCCCTATAGTTCGTTGCGATCGCGAATTTTCCTGTCCAAACAAATATATTTTTGACTCAAATAAGTCTTCTGACTTTCATTAATGAAGACGATATTTGATATTTATTAGAGCAGACGGTATTTAAGTTACAAAATCTGACATAAAAACGTACTTTCGGTCAATTGTGTATATTTCTAGAATCACTTGAACTAGTTACGTAATTAAAAAGTCTTGCACCGATTTATAAAGCTCGATTCTGAGTTGTATTTGTAGTTGTTTATGTAAACTTGGTATGACTAACCATTCATCCTGTTAGCCATCTGATTGAAGCAACTAGAATGCTTAATTTACAGATGTTTTTCGAAGTTTTTCACCAAAGAAAATAAAAATCCATGGTTTGATCATCTAATACTCGAAAAAAGTTTTTTATATTATTATATCATAAATTATCTCTTTTAAATGAATTTATTAAGGCATGCAAATATTTGTAGCATTTTTTCAGATATTCTTTTAGGAAGTTGCCAATATAGCAACAGTAATTTCTTTACCGATTTGAAATAAACTGAAATAAATTAACATTTCTTGAAGTTTGAATATTTTTAGGATTTTAAATAATGAAGGGGAATGAGTACGTATTCAAATACCAACAACCTACCTCACAAATGCTTTTCAACAAAGAATGGAATGACTTTGAGCTATGTAAACTAAAGATAATAATAATAAAAACAAAAATACAAATGAAAGTATATAAATGGGCAAACTATAGTTTCATTTTTATAAACAGGAGCCTTCATCAGTGTCTAAACGTTATATGAAGGAAGAGAAGGTTTTGTCTCTTTAGTTCACTACCATTATTTTACGTTTAGACAATGAGGAATTTTCTTGTTTATAGAATTGAAACTATAGTATGTCCATTTCTGTACTTTCATTTGATCTTTTTCATGTTGTTCCTTAGCCTTAACAAACGCTTATATTTTTTAGAACCTGAGGATTTTTTTAGAGAAAATGTTGCACCGCGGTAACTGTTGGGTTGAAGTTTTTGTCCATTTTCACTGAAGAGGGCATTGGCGAAATAGAACAAAACTTTAATCAGACCCTATGCTGTTACACTGTCGTTATTTAGGAATGTATGTTCCTGTGAATATTCTATTGAGGAATATTCTTGTTTATAGAACTGAAACTATAGTATGTCCATTCATGCACTTTCATTCGAGATTCATTCACGTTGTTCTTTAGCTTTTATTTTTAAATTTAAGTTCGTTGTTCTTTAGCTTTTATTTATTGACAAACGCTTTTATTTTTAAGAACCTGTAGATTTTCTTTTAAGGAAATGTTGCACTGAGGTAACTGTTCGGTTTAAGTTTATGTCTATTTTCACTGAAGAAAGCATTGGTCGAATGGGACAAAACTTTAATCAAACATTATGCTAATACACTGTCGTTATTTAAAGAGCATTCAGATGATATTAGAGGAAAACAGCCTTAAAGCGATTGATGAGAATATAAGTATTTTAAAAAATGTTAGTGACTATTTATAGTCTATATAAATCTTCTGATGCAGAGCCATTGAGGTTAAATCTGCGTCAGAATCCTTAGTCGTACACATTCTGTGGCACCTGCGGCCAGCTCTGCCACAAACAAATGGCTGAATGATAATCTGGCAGGGGGGGGAGAAAAAAAAGTAAATGTGATGTCCCATAACGTCGATCCAGATCAGAAGTGGGAGGGGACCCTGGGGCGGACATTTAAGTGATGCGGTCAAATCACCCATTGGGACAGGAGAATGACTTATTATATTGGATCGAGAGGCGAATCATTCTTTATAAATCACGTACACCGGCCGCCACAAGAGAGATTTTGAATTCGCTTTGATCCAACGCCATAAAAAAGATTTCTTTAAGTCCTTCCCCACCCCCCTTCTACAACAAGTGATGACCAAAGCTATTTTTTTTAAATCGTGTCAGTTAAGGTTTTATTTTTATCTTTTTTATTTTCAATTATCCATTAGGAAGGCAGACGCTAAGCGTATTATCATTTTGTACAGTCTCTGGCCAAATTATAAGACGCACTAATTGCATGTTTTGCACGAGTTTATAGGCGATACTTTTATATTTAAACATACTTGTAATGGGTTTTTATTCAGGAGATTTTTTTATATACTTCCTGTTTGTATTTATTTTTAACGTATTGCATTACAATGTTAACCAATTAATACACGAATATAAACCAGTGCAAACCGGTTTCAGCCGCGTAAAAACAATAAAGCTGTATAGTATCAGCTGATAATTATGATTTTACATAAAATCTTATAGTTCGTCTAATAATTTGGCCAGGAACTGTACAACATATTAAAATAGTTCCAATTTTTTATTCACTAATGTTGAACATCTTCTCTAACAGCTCTTTTAATTGTTAAGGCCAATAACTGTCATAAATATGAAACAGTATTATGCAAAATTTAAAGCACCACAATCGTTAAAAATACACAGTAGCTCCACTTTTATAGCTTCATACACTAGATGTTTCAATAGGGACAGAATTAAAAGTGTATTTTATATTCTTTTATAAATGAAATAAAAAATTATACACGTAAGGGGTCATAAGTTAATGTATTAAGTGAGAAAAAAATGCAAACTATGATCACTCAACACTATATACAAGCAATATTTAGGATCACAAGAGAAAGATTAAAACTAGTTTAGTTAAAGATGAAGTTTGAAGAATATGATCAATCAATATTTAGGTCAATGATAGTAAGGGTTGAATTAGTTTATATTAGGAGGAAGTTTGATGACTACGATCAATCCTGTATTTAAGCAAAAAAAAAAAAAAAAAAAAAAAAAAAAAAAAAAAAAAAAACGAAGATAAAGCGGTTAAACGTTTCTCCAAATTTAAAGCTAATGCATTACATTCCTTCTAGACAAACAAGATTTTGATTATTTTAATCCCGCTTGCTCCGATCTTAATTAGAGCTTATAAATGTTTTCTTCTTTATCGCCTTAATACAAGTTTGTTATCTTTAACAAACAGTACAAAAAAAGAAGAAAAAAGGCAACAGTTAAATAGCTTTTAAACTAATAATTGGATTTCCACATTCTCGGGTTAAATCTTAATGGCTGGAGAGATAATTCTTAAGCATGCTCATTAATTTTTTATAACCGTCGTTGAACAGCCGACCCAATTTTGGGTTGACGTAACCTAGTAATCTTGAACCAAATCCAGAAGGCAAGGGAACTCATGGATCAAGTATTGAGAGAAATTTGCTCTTGTGGAGGACTTTTTAATGGAACTAACCCGCATTTGTGTTACGTGGAGTGGAAAACGACGAAAACCTTGATAGCAAGGGGACTCTAACTCATGATCCGTCTACCACTGAGGATATTTTGCGTCAGCACTGTGATCGGTGCGAACCGGGTGCGGAATTATCATCGACCAAGCCATAACTGGGATTCAAACTTGATTCACCTCTTGGGAAGGCGAACGTTCTACCCCTTGAGCCACCACGGCTCCATTAATTTTTGCTGACGATATTTTAAATTGCGAAAAATATTATTTTTTCGTAAATTACTATACATTTTTTCTTAAACCGCAAAATATTGAGGGCAGCCACCACCTGAAAAATATGGTTCACTTTAGGTAGGAGTGTGGTCAAAAAATTTAAAATTAAACAAAAAATTTTGTAGATAACATTGGTGAAAAAACTTAAAAGTTAATTTAAAAAAATTAAATATTTGATCACTAATAAGTAGTAAACAACTATTAAAATTATTTCAATTAATATTATACTCAAGATGCGGCTTGCCGCAATTGACTGACATTATCTTTAATCACCTTCTTAATCAACATAAATCATGAATAATTTCACTTTAAATATATTCATCATCTTTATTACCTTGTAGTTTAGAAACAATAAATATTTATTCAGATTTTAAAAAAAAGGCTTCACAAGAAAAGGTAAGTGGAAACTTAACATTACCTTTTTCTTATATTGAAAAACAAGAATTAATTAGATTGAACAAATATAGTTATTACCCAGTGAGCGACTAAGTTCTGGTTTTAACCAATAGCGCCTTTAAATACAAAAAACTGTGTGTAGCTGATTTTAAAAGTGATGTAAAATCTGTTTCAACAATTGAAAACAATAATTAGAAGAGACGTGAACAGATGCTCAATTTACTAAAAAGAAGTTTTCAAGCAGTAGAAGAGATCTAGTTAAATTGGCGGGAAAAAATCATAACTTTCCTAATCGAATTTTTCATAACATTTGTCGTCTACAAACAAATAACTTGCACAGACCTTCATTAATCCTTCTTTGTGGAGATTGTCTGAAACTAGTTTCGAGAGATTTCTATTAAATGGAATAAGAAGTCTACTTAAAAATAGCAAGCCCGGTGTCATACACCTACTCTAAACCCGAAAAAAACTGTAAAGAAAGTTTTGTACCAAAATTCGCTACAATATTTTTCTCTGACCTCTTCCAAATATGTGAATGGGGTGTACATAATTTGCTGTATATAATATAAAATAATCAGTGAATTTTTCTACCTACAAAATGCGAGAAAATGCCTATAATATCAAAAATAAAAGTTGTTGTTGACGTATGCTTGTTTAGGCAGAGAGGGTGCGATTCTTCTTGTTTTCCAGTGGCGCCATCTATGGCAAAGAATTCGACTTCTGCCACACCATACGTCACACCCGTTTATAAGGCGGACTCATTCATACATCCATTCCTTCATCCACAGATCGTAATTTTGACCTGAATCAGAGAACGATCGATCTCCAATCCAGTACTCCCAGAGGTATTGATTTGTTATGGGAACATGGAGGACTTTTGAAACTCGACAGATTTATCGTGCATCAAATAAAAGTTGTGATCACCTTATTACCATCACTGGTCACTTACGATCACTTACCCATAGGTCAAACGCTTTTTTCTTTCTGTATTGACTCCGTTAAACGTCACAACATGTCGAATCATGGGCTGCAAAAACTGTCTCAGTTGATGTTTGTCGTCGGATTGGTTTTCATATGTGGGGATTTAATCTCTGACTATTGTCAACCGTCATCTATCAAAAGGTACCTCATGATAGAATCAAGTTAACATCTCTTATATACTAGTGATTCGGTATTTAATATTTATAGTGGTAGTTACGCCACATTACTCCCCTTCCAGAATTTTATCTGTGATAGAATTCGATGAACAGATACCACTAGTTGATTAATGCTGTTTTATTTATTAACTTCAATTTTTTGCTCATTATATTCATTTATTTTTTTTTTCTTCCAAGCATTTCGCTCGTTATTTTTTTTTTTTTTTTTTATAGCTTTTCGCAATTTTTTCCCCATTTTTTTTTATAGCTTTTCGCTATTATTATTTTTTTTCTAGCATTTCGTTCATTATAATTTATTAACCGGGAGACTTTATTTACTTTACTGGATTTTTTTTTAAATTTTTTTTTTTTTTTTTTTAAAGCAAATCAACTGTTTTTAATGTGGATTCATCCATCCATATTGACAATTTCTTATCACGTCCGCGGGTCACCAATGTGGGGGATTTAATCTCTGACTATTGTCAACCGTCATCTATCAAAAGGTACCTCATGATAGAATCAAGTTAACATCTCTTATATACTAGTGATTCGGTATTTAATATTTATAGTGGTAGTTACGCCACATTACTCCCCTTCCAGAATTTTATCTGTGATAGAATTCGATGAACAGATACCACTAGTTGATTAATGCTGTTTTATTTATTAACTTCAATTTTTTGCTCATTATATTTATTTATTTCTTTTTTCTTCCAAGCATTTCACTCGTTATTTTTTTTTTTTTTTTTATAGCTTTTCGCAATTTTTTCCCCATTTTTTTTTATAGCTTTTCGCTATTATTATTTTTTTTCTAGCATTTCGTTCATTATAATTTATTAACCGGGAGACTTTATTTACTTTACTGGATTTTTTTTTAATTTTTTTTTTTTAAAGCAAATCAACTGTTTTTAATGTGGATTCATCCATCCATATTGACAATTTCTTATCACGTCCGCGGGTCACCAATGTGGGGGATTTAATCTCTGACTATTGTCAACCGTCATCTATCAAAAGGTACCTCATGATAGAATCAAGTTAACATCTCTTATATACTAGTGATTCGGTATTTAATATTTATAGTGGTAGTTACGCCACATTACTCCCCTTCCAGAATTTTATCTGTGATAGAATTCGATGAACAGATACCACTAGTTGATTAATGCTGTTTTATTTATTAACTTCAATTTTTTGCTCATTATATTTATTTATTTTTTTTTTCTTCCAAGCATTTCGCTCGTTATTTTTTTTTTTTTTTTATAGCTTTTCGCAATTTTTTCCCCATTTTTTTTTATAGCTTTTCGCTATTATTATTTTTTTTCTAGCATTTCGTTCATTATAATTTATTAACCGGGAGACTTTATTTACTTTACTGGATTTTTTTTTTTTTTTTTTTTTTTTTTTTTTTTTTTTTTTTTTAAAGCAAATCAACTGTTTTTAATGTGGATTCATCCATCCATATTGACAATTTCTTATCACGTCCGCGGGTCACCAATGTGGGGGATTTAATCTCTGACTATTGTCAACCGTCATCTATCAAAAGGTACCTCATGATAGAATCAAGTTAACATCTCTTATATACTAGTGATTCGGTATTTAATATTTATAGTGGTAGTTACGCCACACATATCCTGCCTATGTACGTGTTTCAAGACGTCACACTTTTCCTTCTTCAGCATTCGTACTTATATAAAAATCACCGTCAGGCCAGTCATTATACGTTAATAATAAAAAGAATATAAAAATACTTTTAATTATTATTATGTAAATGCATTAAAAATGCCTGATAGTGAAAATAAAAATAAAAACAGCAGCGGTTGTCATAGCAACGCATGCAATGACGACGCATGCGCACTAATTATTGCTATCCTGAACACAGTTGAAAAGTGTGCGTGCGCCATTAAATCCAAATCAAGACCCATTTTGGATATGGGTAATGAATTCTTTAGCTAATTTTGATGTGGAAAACAAATTTATTTGAAGACGAAGTGCACATTTAGCTTACGTATCACTTATACTAATAATCTATTCATACAAAAAAAGGGAAACCCGATAAATGTAAAAATGAGTACTTTTCTGAAAGATGTTGCAACATTGTAAGATTTAAAACCAAATGATACTAAATCTAATTTTATGAAAAGAATGGATTTTCTTTTATCCCAAACGCCATTCGACCCCACATCCTTCTGTAACCACCAGCTACGAAAGGGAGAGAGCGAAAACATGCTGAGACACGAAATTTTCCTCAATCTGAAAAAAAAAATGGGGGTGCATTTTTGGTGCATTACGAGAAAAACAATACGCTCTTCGTTGAGTAACCTGAAACCACATGGAGGGGAATGTAGGAATGGTGGTGCAGAATAATGTCTGGTGGTTAAATAACAAGCTTTGGGAAATGGAGTCCGAAATTTCGACTCACGTCCCAGGATTCGAGGCGTGTTGTTTGGTCGTCAGGAGAGGAGATATATCAAATATCGTCTGTTGCACTCAACCCCCTAGAATGCAAGAAGTAAAAAAGAACACAGATTATCTTGCTTTATGGGAATCGGGTGGACGTGAAAATCTGTATACTCTTAATAAATAGTTTATTTCAATAGTATTATCGAAATTCGTTTATTTTATTCATTTATTTATTCATTTTATTCGTTTAATTTGGCAGGGTGATGGACTCTCGTTCGTGAGAATGGGAGTTTGAATCCAACCGGCCGAAGACTCCCCGTGTTGTAAATGGTGACTCGTACACGTTAAATCTGTCTGGTTACAAAGTCCTCCATATCCCCATAAATTATACCTCTGGGGGCACTGAATTGGAGATGGATCGTTCTCTGGTTCAGGTCAAAATTACGATCTGTGGATGAATGAATGCTTGTATAAATGCTGCTCGATAAACGGGTGTGACGTGTGGAATCGAATTCTTGGCCATAGATGGCGCCACTGGGAAACAAAAACAATCGCACCATTTTGCCTTAATGGTCTACGACAACAGCAACATTCGTTTAATTGTTTTTTGTACCATGACATATCTAACTATTTGTAGCTGTAAAGTAAGAGAAAAAAAGAAGGAATCGCTATTCATAAATAGTCAGTTTTGGTTGAGATTGGAGAGTTTCTGGTTTAAGCAATATGCTTAGATTTATTGAATTAATTAGCAATTTGCTAATAGAGTCACAAAATGCAGGATATTCACGTATGAAATTGAAGAATTCATCATTTAAGAAACCCGCTTTGATATTAACTAGCAGTTCACTATTCATGTTAAGTAATGCAGGATGTAACAAAATACATATTATATTTTTCGTTGAACAGCAGACCCAATTTCTGGGTTTACGACTGCTAACGTTCAACTCCGTAGCCTTGTCATTTCGAACCAATCCAGAAGACAAGGAAACTCCTGGATCAGTACCCTCAGAGGTATTGATTTGTTATGGAAACATGGAGGGCTTTGCGACTTAACAAGTTTAACGTGCATTTACTACACGGAGAGTCTTCGGCTGCCACGGATCCAACCTACGAACTCTTGGACATGGGTCCAGTGCCCTACCAACTAAGCTATCCCGGCCTGCAACAAAATAAATAGTGAAAAATATAAAGGATGAGTGACTATGCCAAATCGAACAACTTTTATCTTACAATATCGAAGCAGTAAGCAAAAAGAAAGAGTGCTTGTTTGGTGTAATGGTAAAAATGGAGAACAAAAATGAATATTAAGTAATATTTTTTTTAAAAATATCTTTACAACAAAGGAAATAAGTGATCACAGCTGCAACATAAACTTCACGCAGATGATGAGGTGAATAACGCAAACATTGGAAGTTTATTGACATCTCGATTTCACTGCGATGCTAATTCCGATGTTTGGATAGTCGTCTCTAAAAGACGCGTCTGAAATATAGGCAAAGCAGATCGAAATATGGGAACCCAAGAAATGCACCTACCGTGTCAAAACTATCCGTTCGAAAAAACAATGTTCACGTAATTTAATCAAGCAGATGCTAATAGATTCGGTGCACTCTTTGTAACTGAAAAAGTTTTCTAGCTTCCAACATAATCCTTTCCAATTCTGTCAAATCATCAAAATGATCTGATGTGTCATAGTTGGGAAGAATTTTGGTGTTATCAAAGTTAAATTTACGACAAAAGTTCTAAAAATGTGCTTCGATAGATGATTTATCGAATTCTTGACTATGGACATACGTTTTCACTTGAATTCATATGAATGCATATATCTTCCAATGAGGTGAGCCGGGTTCGAAGCCCAGCAATGGCTGGTAGATACAAATTCCGCATCCGGCTTGCAACGACCACAGTGCTGACGTGAAATATCTTCAGTGTTAGGCGGATCACAGGTTAGAATCCCCTCGCCGTCAGGCTAACCGTGTGAGGTTTTCCTCTCCACGTTACGCAATTGCGGGTTAATTCCATCAAAAAGTCCTTCACGAAGGCAAATTTCTCCCAATACTTGATCCAGGAGTTCCTTGTCTTCCGGTTTGAGTCTAAAATTAGAAGGCTACGAAGTTGAACATTGGTTAGTTATCGTAAACCCAAAATTGGGACGGCTGTTCAACGAATGTTATAATATAAAATGTAAAATTATTATTCTTTAAGTTTCATTCATTATTGTTGTAAATCAATGCCGTTTTTCCATTATTTGTAAGAAAATTGCTCCTTTTTACCCATTGTTTGAAACCAGTTAAAAATATTGATCACTACATGATTATGAAAGCAAAAATTAGAACGAAGTTAATTAGAAAATCTTCTTCAAATCTCTAACTATTCAGCTTTTTTTTTCTTTAAAGTTAATTTGTTTAAAGTACTATGAAAATTACTCTTTAATTACAAACTATTTACCTTATGTTTTTAATTAGACATATGACGCTGGTTTTTTCCCCTTTTTATTTCAATTTTAGACGGAAATGCTAAGTGACAATGTTTAAAGTAGTAGCTTTAAATGCATCATACAAATATATCATTTTTAGTTGGATAGAAGTGCCGAAAAATATCACAAAGCATTCCACAATTTTAACCTCTTTTTTTTTAAAGATTTATTTGCATGCACTGCGCATAAATATTACCAAACTTAAAGTTTCGAAAACTATCACAAAAGGTTTTTTCCCTTTAAAAAATAAAATTATTCACCGAACATTAAACTATTAATTTTTAAGTTTTAATTTCTTTCAATGACCCTTAACAGCACAACGGAGAATATTATTAGAACAAATATAATTTTATTTTTTTCTAAATATTTTCAGTTTCTTTCAACAACTTTCTCATTAGCCTCGTTATTTGTGTCGGCTGAATGGATCTTATAATTCTGCTTCAATTGTTCTAGATAAACTCTTTGAAACGAGGTTGTCTTTAACGGTATAAGGAATAAACTATTTGGCGGGATGCCTTGGCATTAAAAGAAGAACCTTTCAGCAATTACCCTAATGGTTGTGTTGGCGATCGTTTTCCATGGATCTTTGTTAACAAGGCCTAATGAAATTCCCAAGTTTGCGGTAGGAATGCCACGTCACGTTACAAATTTCAACTGACGGGTTCCGCTTTCCCTCTACCATATCGGTAAGAAAATTAAATAACACAGAATTCCCCCGGATTGTGCGATACGCAAGAGACATTTGATTTAAACTGCTGAGATCTGTATTCTTATCAGTATCTACTCTGTTTTGCTTCTAATGCAAGTGGGCGGAATAAAAAAAAGAGAATACTTTAATAACTTTTGATCTAATGATTCGATTTTCACGTATTAAGAGAGAACTTACGTGATTCAAAAGATCAATCTTGAATAAATTGATTAGTACAGATAGATAGATAGATACAGATTAGTACTGATAGATAGATTTGTACAGATGATTGATTAGATAGTTTAAGTTAACCGCTTCCCTTGCTAATTTGAAAAAAATTTAACAAATTTATTATTTCATTAATAAATACAAGGAACTAAAACAAAACATAATATACAAGCTGACATTTTATTTTTTTTATGTGTAAAAAGTATTTAATTTACCATTAGTTTACTATCCCAGATTATCTCGGGCAAATGATTGTTGTTGTTGTTCATTTACGTCGCACTTGAGCTGCACAATGGGCTATGGGCGACGGTCTGGGAAACATCACAGAGGATGATCCGAAGACATGCCATCACAATTTTGAACCTCAGCAGAGGAGATGGCACCCCTGCTTCGGTAGCCCGACGACCTGCACGTGAAGTCGAGCACTTCACCGTAGAACAGTTTAACGAGGATCCATACCGCACACCCTCGGTCCCTACGCAGACTGATCCAAGTGGTCACCCACCCGCACACTGACCGCAGCCAGTGATGCTTGACTTGTGTGATCTGCTGGGAAGCGTGTCTAAACGATCAATCCGGACCTCGGGCAAATGAAAAAAGTTAAATATTAGTATTTGTATATGTTCACACCTTCGTAATCTGAAAAATCATCTTCATTACTTTCACTTTCGCTTGCGAACGCCACTTTTTACTCTTTTTTCTATGTTAATTCATCAACCATCATGTATATACAATTGTACAGAACACGTCTGCAGTTTCAAAAATGTCAAAATTCCCAAACAAAAATTGGCAAACTTCTAACCCCAGCAGATTATTATTATTTGTTGTTTTGCTTCCGGACGAATAAAAACGCGATAAAACTAAACGTATTGACGAATTCTGCTATGCCCGAGTTTACTCGGGACAATTAATATTTGCAATATATATATACATACCCGAGTTAACTCGGGATAATGAGGGAAGCGGTTAAGAGATTGGACGCAAAGCTAATTTTTGTAAGAAAGAAGTTTTCTTCGACGTGTTTCAATTCTTGACCCACAAAATAAGAAAGAGTAGCTTAGTTGTAATCTGGAAAATAGGGTCATAATAGTTTAGACAAGACAGCGGCCAAAGTATCGAGTCCTTTAATGTTTATTTAATTTTTTACGTATTTCTCCGATAATTACGTACAAAAGAATTGTACAAATATGTGAAAAAATACATTCTTATTATTATTTATTATTCATAATTTTCGGAATTTTAAAGTATACAATTTTTTTTTATCATTTTAACCTTTAAGGCGAAAAAAGATACCTGTGTTCCATACTATATTTCATTACCATAAATTATTAAAATGCTAAATATAAGTTTTTTTTATTTATTTTGTCGTAAATTAATACAAAATAATGAGAAAACTATGCAAAATATGTTTAATAAAATTCTGCGTCAAAGTATGAAGTGTCTTGTGACTCGACATGCAGTCTTTATTTCTATATTTGAATTGGATGCCGTACGAAAGTTTATCAAAAATATTTATACGAAAAAGTTTAAATTATCAAGAGAGTAAAAGAGTTCAGAGCTAGACAAAAATTTGATTTTCGCATTCTGAAAAAATCAGAAGAATTTTCAGTTCATATAGGTGTAGCCCAAAGAACACTCAGGTCAACTGACGTAATCAATACCGTTACTTGCCTACTTATGTCAATCTGTTGGAGGCGAGCCGCGATGGCTCTGGGGATAGAGCATTTGCCTTTCAAAGAGGCGAACTGGGTTCGAATCCCAGAGATGGCTGGTCGATGCGAATTCCGAACCTGGCTTGCACTGACCAGAGTGCTGACTTGAATACTCAGTGGTAGACGGATCATGTGTTAGGATCCCCTTGCCATCAGACTAACTGTGGGAGGTTTTCGTGGTCTTCCCCTGCCTGTAGCGTAAATGCGGGTTAGTCCCATCAAAAAGTCCTCCACGAAGGCAAATTTCTCTCAATACTTGATCTAGAAGTTCCCTTGTGTTTTGGATTGGGTTAAAAATGACAAGGCTACGTAGTTGAACATTAGTAGTCGTGAACCCCAAATAAAATTAGGTCGGCTGTTCAACGACGGTAATAAAATAAAAAATATAAAACCTGTTCGAAGTATTTAAAATACAATGCAAATATCCTTATCAACGGTGAACGGAATACTTACATTTGAAATTATACGAAAAATAATAAACTCATGGTCTGTTTCAGAATGATTCAGTGGCGAATGGGTGCTGAATGAAGAGGCCATTTTAGATAACAAACAAATGTAATAATAATAAACAATAAAATAATATGATAGTAAAAAATAGCACTTTCCAGTGAGTCATCCAGTTCAATCCATTCCCTGCCACGCAAGTGATTACAGAATTATACGAGAGATTACAACGCCTTCTTTTGGTCAGGCAGAAATTCGTAACATGGTCTTACCGACGAGCATAATCAAGTTGGATTTTTAAAAAAAGCAAATTGTTACTACGTCGGTTTGTGATATTCTTTTCTTAGATGAGAAATTTTCCATCCTACGAGGCAGTCACAACCAACAAAACAAATCGCGGTTTAGGTTTCGTCGATATTTCCAAAGAAACGTTGCCCCAAGAACGATACCAAAAGATATCGAAAATGATGATACGGAGTGTGACTTCCAAAAAGGAGAGCTTCCACTTCTTTTTATTGATCCAGGTATTAAAAAAAATCAACGCTGAATACTACTTGGAACAAGACATGAAGATTGATTCTGTTTCTGAATTATTCGGGGGGCAATCATATTGCTTTCAACAACACTCAGTACGCGATCCACAAATCAAAAATGATCCAGACATACAGTATCTGGCCTAGTTATTAGACGCACTATTAGATTCTATGTAAGATGTTAAATATCAGCTGATACTATATAGCTTTATGGTTTTAATGCGGCTGACATCGGTTTGCACTTGCTTACGTTTGTGCATCAATGGGTTAAATTAGACGATATATAATATAAATTTCTACGATTGCATAAATTAGACGATGTGTTGCATAAATATGAAATATTTATTATATCAATTGTTATCTATATTATATAAAACGCTAATACGTACGTATGTATGTATCAATAAAACCAATGATATTTCTTTTCTCGCGCTGGCAACAGTTTTCATTTTTAATTGATTGGATTCGGCGCGCAAGAGCACGTAGTGAGCATCACATGTCTAATCGGGTGAATTCTCGCCAAATTATCAAAAAAATTCTCACAAAATTATCTTCATCGAAGCCGATGCTTTACATCTGGCGTTCAGTACTATTTCATGTTGTTTTACAACACATGGTCTTAGCCCTCTGGTGGGAAAGATTTTAAAACAAAACCTACAACAGTTACTTTTCTCAAAAACTGAAATTTAGAATAGCGTGATTAAGAAAAATATGCGAACTGTTTTCAATTTTAAATTAATATTGAAATGCACAGGCTTAGAATTTTCTACAGTGAAAAGTTTTCGGAACTTCTGTGTTCAAAAAAGTATACAAAAGCTAGACGTTAAGAACGTTTCCAATGAGCGAGCAAAGCGAGCATCGGAGTGCGAAGCAATCCGAAATGAACTGCGAAAGCAGTTTCGGGGTTGGCGAGGGCCAGCGAGCAGGGGGCGAAGCCTCCTAGTATTAGTATATTATAATAATTAAACCAAATCATTAGACGCACTGTAGTTTTTTAATAATGACATGTTTTGCACGAGTTGAAACATACAATACTTTTATACTTAAACGTACACGTAATGAGTTTTTATTCAGGATATTTTTCACATACTTTTTTCATTTGTGTTTATTTTTACATATTGCATTACAATGTTAACTAATTGATGCACTAATGAAACTAGTGTAAACGGGATTTCAGTCACGTGAAAACAATAAAGCTGTATAGAGTATCACCTGATAATTAAGATTTTACATAGAATCTTAGAGTGCGACCAATAATTTGGCCACGGACTTTAGTGCCGAAGCAGCTTACCCTATTTTATCACTAGAGAAGAGTGTCTACCTGTTTGCGACATTTAAATCCCTTTGATTATTTCATGCAAGGGTATATGCTTTCCAAGACTAAATGTACGAAAGGGCTAACTACCGAAAAAATTCAAAGAATGCTTGATACAGATTTGGAATAAAGATCCAGAAGCAGCAGTGCGTGCCAGCTGTAATGAGTTTTTCAATCGTTTGCAAAAAAATGGGGAAAATGGGGAGAGAATTGAGCTTTCATGCAATAAATGAGTCAATTGTTGCATAGAATTAATTAGATTAAGGAATATACTTTTTATATTTTTAGTATTTAGACTTTACTTTAGAGAGAATTATTCCGGTAAATCATGTAAAAACTGCGAGAAAAGAAATTGTGAATGATGGTGGATAATTAATTTCGGATAAGAAAGAATCATAAACAAAAGAAAATTGTATATAAAAAAAGAATACCACTAACAGAACATATTTAGTTTTAAAAAACCGATTCAAAGTTATTTTTTGAAAACAAATTACAAGTCTGAGTATAAATAATATATAGAGGATAGTTGCCTCAATCGTACCAGTTTTCACAGTTTAATTTTGATCAAGCAAAAGCCACTTAAATAATAAAATACAGTTATTTAGATACTTATATCAATATTTTTTGATAATAAAATTTGAGCAGTAAGTACTGAAAATTAATTATTTTCACAACGTCTGCAAGTGGAACGATTCAAAAAACTCGTTGCCTAATTAGTATGCACCTAGAAAAAGTGTTTTTTGCTAGAATAATTTTCTCTTTCTTAATTTTTTTTTTAAATTTTGTTAAATTTTTTTTATAGTTGTCAAATACGATTCACGACAAAATTAATACATTTTTTAAAAATTCTTTCTGTGCATGCGCAGTATAAAAGAACTACTTTAAGTACTCATATCTTGCCCAGTTTTTAAACGAATTTTTCCCAAATCTTAAAGCAATAATTTTGTAATCAATTTGAAATTGAACCAAAAGTTTTGTTTAATTACATAAAATATTTTCAAAATTATAATTAATAAACAACTTCTTCTATAATTAAAAACATCTTCCTTTTTAAATATCGTTACTTATTTTAAATATCTAAGAAAAGAGGAAACAGAAACCTTTTCGATTTATTTAAAATCAGGGACACTAAATCATTTACTTCCGTTTTGATTATCGATATAATTATTAATGATTTTGAAACTAAAATCCTCCAATGAGGCTAATAAATAGAAAAAAAAAGAGGAGAAATGCGTGTAGTTGGAAGTGATGAAGTGATTCTGTTCTAAATTGTCGGGAATCGATTCCACGTTGCAGAGAACATTCTCGATGAGAGCTCATTGCAGATTCCCTTTCTTGAATGATGGAAGGAGTTGTAATGGGAGCAACAAGAATAGGGAAACAAGTTAGCCGGAATGACTGATGAACGGTGGGCCGTCCGGCAACATGCTCCCGGACCACCCTTATCCTGTCCGGGGCGGAGGGAGGCGATTTCACTGACCGCATGTCATTTCTAGGGCTAAGCTATTTCCTGGAGTTGAACAGGTGATAAGTTGTGTTTCCAACTGAAGCTTTCAATACAAAATGATAAAATATATTCATTAAAAGTGTTTTTTTTTTTCTCTCTTATATTATTCAAATGTGATGGGTCAGAATGTAGTTGAGTCGTTAGTATAAGAGGTATATGAATAAGTAAAAATAATGAGGAAAATATTGCTTAGCTTTAAGAAAACATTAATGGTTTTCTAAAGGCAATTTCCCAAAACTGTTAAACATTTCCATAAAAAAAAAACCGCAATATTATTAAAAAAATGAAATAAACATCTAGTGAATAACATGTTGTTATAAAAAGCTATGGTATGTAACATAAAATTTTGAAAATCAATCCAAATTTCAATGCAATTTTGAATAGCTATGTATAATAAAGGAAGAAATACTTGAACGTATAGCAAATGTAGGAATATTTTTACGTATAATGATTGGAGAAATATGTATAATATAAGAAGGTATTACAACGCATAATAAAAATTATAGTAAAAAAAAGGTATGCATAATAAAAGAGCTTTTTTTAGATTAATGCTAAAACATATTATAAAAAATAGTGTGTTTCCGTGTTTAAATATGATGCGCTATGTGCAATCGGGATCCTCTACACACACGAATTTTTATGTGAAGGTGGACTTTGATCTCTATTTGTGTATTCAAGAGCTCTACTTTTAAATTTGTGAGTAGAACTTATTAAGCACATAAAACAAAACTGTCTAACACAGCGTAATCCATTAGGAGCATTAGGGCGACGAGTCCATGCATAATTTTTTTGATGAATTGATTGATTGATGGAATTGATTGATGAAATTGATCATGGGAATGCTGCATAGCTCTGAGTCCGAAAGAGAGAATTGAACACTAAGAGCAATACTTCAACGAAAAAAAACAATAATATGGACTTAATTGCAATATAATGATGCGGTGTAGTAGTTTAACAGAAGTTACATAAATACTGTTTAATTTCAGTGCTGCGTACTTACCTATGACGGAAGTAAAAAGGAATAATTAATGTGGAATAATAATTAATGTGAAAGAGTTTTAAAAAAGCTACACATATATACTGTAAAAATTGTGGTGTAATACTTTACCGAATTTGGTGTTGAAAGACTCTTAAAAACTATTATTTTTTTCCAAGTAAATAATAAATTGAGTTTCATACACTATTTGAAGGATGTAATTGAATCTAAACTTTTACTCCAAGATCGTATGCCTTTACTCCATTCATGAATTTTTTTTTTTAGCGTATGTTTGCGACCATCAGGTGACCACGATAAATCATTTACAATTTGAGAAGAAAAAGACGAAAGTTTATTTTTGCCATGCAAAACATTCCGCAGAAATTGAAGTAAAGAGTTATAAAAGTTTTACCATATACAGAATTACATTCTCATAAGAAGATTTACATAAATCTGTCAATTGTATTAAATTTTCTAATATATTTATTTGTCTATCTGCCTCTCCGTTGTTAAGCCTAGTACGAATTCTTATTAGTGTTTGCTTCTCACTATGCAGAACATTCAGCAGAGATTGAAGTAAAGAGTTATAAAAGTTTTTCTATATAGATAATTACATTCTCATCAGAATTACATAAATCTAACAATTGTATTAAATATTTTTTTTAATATTTTTTTATCTGCTTTGAAATTGTTAAGCCTAGTTAGAATTCTTATTAGTATTCTTTTTGTGCTGTGTATATGTTTGATTAACATTGCATAAATATTACATAAATAACTTTATATATTTGTATATGTGTATCATGTAATATGTGCATCATATTTTACTGATAATAGTAATTTTATAGTTACTAAATCATGAAAAAATAAAAATGGTGGCCACTGCTTTATGTCAAGTAATGTAAAAAGAGCATCCTCGATGTTACAAGAGCCAGGAACTAACCTTGGTTCTTGGGGTTGTGATTTTCCTAGATCTAATAATTAACTATGGCGTTTCCTTACATCATTTTGATGTTAAGTAGTGTGTTGAGATAAACTAAAATTTTTCACAGTGTACCTTTCTTTTAAAGCAAGTATCGCTAACTTGCCTGAAAATTAAGTATCAATGCAGGGAAACAACTTTACAGAAGCTAAATCATACTTTACATGTAAGTGTCACGTACTTACCAGCTAAGTAAGTATCAATGCAGTGAAACAGTTTTACAGAAACTAAATAGTACTTTATATTCAACGTAAGTGTCACGTGCTTACCAGCCAAGAAGATATCAATACATATATATAGCTAAATTTGAAAATAATAACATGAAATATCGTGAAAAACTATATCTTCTGAAGTCATGTCAAATTATTAAAATCATATTATCGTTCAAAACCGGTTATTAGTAAAACCTGCTTTTAATCTATAACCGTATAATTTTAAGATACATAACTTACGGCTTCAGATTTTTTAATAATGGAGGATACATTTCACTTTCTATGCAATGAGTTTGTATCTCTCTCAATTGGCGATTTTCGAATTGCAGTGGGGGGCAACAAAAAAAGAAGAGCATCGCTAGAGGAAGCTTTAATTACCATGTCTGATGGAAACTAATCCAGCGCAACAATTTGTCCTGACTCACTCTGCTTGAAAATTCCCCATTGAATTACCTCCCGAGTTTGAGGAAGCAAGTCACGGGCCATTCCGATCTTCTAACTAATTGTTAACAGAAAAGGTAAATTTCACTGCAAATGTTCTTTTTCTTCTTCCCTTTCCCTTCCACAAAGAACGTCCACCCCCACCACCCTTCTTAGAGTTTGCTCGTCTCTTTGCTCTATTTGCCCTTTTCCTTCTTAAGGATGGATTCATTGGCGCTTTATTGATTTTAAAAAAAAAGAAAAAAAAGATATCCTCAGTTCCCCAAGAGATAGAAAGAGGGCAGAAGACGTTTCTGTTTGTAGTAGTTGAATCATTTCATATGTTGAAACTAAAAGAATTTCCACAAATGTTCCAGAGAAAGTACTATGAGTTACAAAATCTATACTATTTATGTATATCTGTATACATCTGTAACGTGCTCTGTTCGTTAATAAAGTTTTTTGGGTTTTTTTTCTGCGTCGAGTATCGAGTTCGTAAAAAAAAAATTGTTGTGTTAGGAATTTTTGTGTGTTTCCTTTGGAATTAAAGGAATGGGGATGAACTCTTTTTTGACGAAAGACGGATATTTATTTTAAAAACAAAGAAAAAAACTTTCGTGAGTCTCAAAATATTGATTTGTGGGTTACTTTGCCAATTTAAAAAGCTAAATGGATGATATATTTCCTTTTGTCCTGTAAGACGCTTTTGGGGTTTTAATTCAAAATTATTCAAATACTTAACTGAAATGCCAGAGCAACATAGTATAAAGTAGCTTTCCAAATTAACAACTGCTCCCTATACAGTTCGAAATTCAAGAGAACCATTACATCGTTTCAATTTACAGTAATCTTAATAGGATACTAAATTTTAACTTCTTAAATTTGTTGATACTATACTATGGTTTAATTTAAACAATGTTCAGTTGTTAAGGATGCCACAAATTAACGTTAAATCAATTTTTTGTAAGTGTAATTAGTTATCTCTACTACAAGCTGTACTACTATAGTACACTGGTACTATAAACTGTGCCCTATGTAGTTTAGAAATTCGGGAGAACCGTTCCAATTTGCAGCAACTTTAATATGGTGCTAAACTTTAAATTTCTTAAATTCGTTAATATGAAATATGGTTCAATTTAAACAATGCTCAGTTGTTAAGGACCCCACAAATTAACGTAAGACCAATTTTTCGAAAGTGTAATTATAGTTAGCTCTAGTTCGATAATATCAAAGTTGTCCTCTGAAAGTGTATCAGGGAGTAATTATCTAATTCTTGTAAGATTGTATCAATGTTGTTGGAAATACCATCGAATCTTTTACTTTGGCCTTGTTAAAAAATTTTCTTGTTAAGCTATATTTGCAATTATAATTTATATTCGATAGAAATATTTTATAAATTTGTCTATTAAAATAAATATAACAAATGAAAATAACTCAAATACATTATTAAAGTTCCTAGAATAATTTTAAGCAGTTTATTTCAGTATTTAGCAAATAAAACTATAATTATAGTAAGTGCGTAAGCTGCTTGAAATTAATAAATAATATAATTTGTTTTTCTTACTTTAAAAATACACGGAACATAATTACTACAAGCTTGCCTTGTTAGTTCTAGAATATTAATTAATGATAGCTTCATTATTACTTCCTTAAAAAAAATATTTCATTCTAAACTTCTTTCGAGAAGAATTTGTGCTTTTCATATTTAAATAAATTCAATGAGATACGAATGTAGTGGGTCACTAGTTTCTATAAAATGAGTAGTCATAGATTCGGTTTCTATAAAATACATCGCTATGGATTCAGTTTTTATAAAATGAGTAGTCATGGATTCGGTTTCTATAAAATACGTCGCTATGGATTCAGTTTCTATAAAATGAGTAGACATAGATTCGGTTTCTATAAAATACATCGCTATGGATTCAGTTTCTATAAAATGAGTAGTCATAGATTCGGTTTCTATAAAATACATCGCTATGGATTCAGTTTTTATAAAATGAGTAGTCATGGATTCGGTTTCTATAAAATACGTCGGTATGGATTCAGTTTCTATAAAATGAGTAGACATAGATTCGGTTTCTATAAAATACATCGCTATGGATTCAGTTTCTATAAAATGAGTAGTCATAGATTCGGTTTCTATAAAATACATCGCTATGGATTCAGTTTTTATAAAATGAGTAGTCATGGATTCGGTTTCTATAAAATACGTCGCTATGGATTCAGTTTCTATAAAATGAGTAGTCATAGATTCGGTTTCTATAAAATACATCGCTATGGATTCAGTTTTTATAAAATGAGTAGTCATGGATTCGGTTTCTATAAAATACGTCGCTATGGATTCAGTTTCTATAAAATGAGTAGACATAGATTCGGTTTCTATAAAATACGTCGCTATGGATTCAGTTTCTATAAAATGAGTAGACATAGATTCGGTTTCTATAAAATACGTCGCTATGGATTCAGTTTCTATAAAATGAGTAGACATAGATTCGGTTTCTATAAAATACATCGCTATGGATTCAGTTTCTATAAAATGAGTAGTCATAGATTCGGTTTCTATAAAATACATCGCTATGGATTCAGTTTTTATAAAATGAGTAGTCATGGATTCGGTTTCTATAAAATACGTCGCTATGGATTCAGTTTCTATAAAATGAGTAGACATAGATTCGGTTTCTATAAAATACGTCGCTATGGATTCAGTTTCTATAAAATGAGTAAACATAGATTCGGTTTCTATAAAATACGTCGCTATGGATTCAGTTTCTATAAAATGAGTAGACATAGATTCGGTTTCTATAAAATACGTCGCTATGGATTCAGTTTCTATAAAATGAGTAGTCATAGATTCGGTTTCTATAAAATACGACATTGGAGATTCGATTTCTATAAAATGAATCTCCATATATTTCGTTTTTAAAAATGACTGACAAATGCGATTTTAATATAGTACTGATACGGAATTTATATAATAGGTCACAATTTTTAAAAGTTTGGAAAATTATCTTGGCCAAGCGCTTTATGTAAGGTATCCTGAAATCCTCAAAACAATCATGAGAATGATCAAAATTATACACCAGACAGAATGTAACACAGATATAATGAAGTTGAAAAACATGTTTTTCTGTAAAGTATATTTAATTTGTTTTAAACAGACTGAAATCATATTTCCTTTTTTTTGCAAATTTTTCTAGAAAATTTATAATTTTCAATATGTTATTTGATTCGGAATGCCACTGTGGGAAGGCAAAAGTATTTTTGCAATTCTTAGTATAACATTAACAAAACAGAAAAGTAAAATCGCATCTTTTTTTAATAAACAAAACTATAATTTAAAAAAGAATAATTGCAATTTTTTTTTGTATTTTTTATCAGTCATCATAAATCAATTTCTAATTGAACGACCTCTTTAAATGATGTAAAACCATGCTCCTTAAAATCTCTGCAATAATTTAGTTTAAAGTAATTTTAAAAACATTAGTCAAAAAATTTTTATATTAAAATGAAGAAAATATTTTAAGGTAAACAAAAACCATTTATGGAAATTAGTCAATTAATTTTAATCCAATACAATAATCGATCAATTCAAATTGTTTTCAAAGCTTTAGTCAACAAAATACCGTATTAAAATGAAGAAAATATTATATAAGGTAAACATGAACTTTTTTCTGGAGATTTCTTAACAGAATTTAATACAAAAGAGAAAACATAAAAATTAAAATAGTTTTCAAAGCTTTAGTCAACGAAATATTATATAAAATACTGTTAAAGGTAAACATAGATCATGTATGGAAATTTCTAAAAAATATTTTATTCTAAAATAGAAATCGAATCGATCAAAATATTTTTCAGAGTTTTAATTAAAGAAATACATTTAAATGGTAACTTTAAAAAAACTTTTACCAAGGAAATGTCTTATTACATATTCTAAGATAAACATAAATCATCTATGAAGACTTCTCAATAATATTAAATTCAGAATACAAATCGAATCAATTAAAATAGTTTTCAAAGCTTTAGTTCAAAAAAATATGTTAAAATTGTAATTTTCAAATCTTCACAGTCAAGAAAATATTATATTACATATTCTCCAACGTAAACATATACTATTTATGGAGATTTCTCAATAAACTTTAATCCAAAATAATAATGGAATCAATTCAAATAGATTTCATCTTTAGCCAACAAAATATTATACTAAAATGAAGAAGATATTCTCTAAGATAAACATGAACCCTTTATGGAGATTTCTTGATAAAATTTAATCCGAAAGCGAATCATCATATGAATTAAAATAGTTTTCAAAGCTTCAGACAATGAAATATTACATTGAATATCCTTCTCTAAGGTAAACATAAACCATTTCTGGGACATTTCTTAATCCAGAATACAAATCGAATAAATTAAAATAGTTATCCAAGGTAAACATTAACCATTTATGGAAATTTCTCAATAAACTTTAATCCAAAATAATAATGGAATCAATTAAAATAGTTTTCAAAGCTTTAGTTGAAAAAAAGTATGTTAAAATAGTAATTTTCAAATCTTCAGTCAAGGAAATATTATATTAAATATTCTTTAAGGTAAACATAAACCATTTATGGAGATTTCTCAATAAACTTTAATCCAGAATACAAATCAATTAAAATAGTTTTCAATATTTTAGTAAAGAAAATATTAATTACAATAATTAAAATAATTTTTAAAGTTCTAAGTAATTTTTAAATCTTTTGTCAAAGAAATATCATGTTAGATATTCTCTAAGGTAAACACAAATCATTTATGAAGATTTCTTAATAATATTAAATCCAGAATACAAATCGAATCAATTAAAATAGTTTTCAAAACTTTCGCCAAGAAAATGTATTAAAATGGTAATTTTTAAATCTTTTGTCTAAGAAATATCATATTAAATATTCTCTAAGGTAAACATTAATCATTTATGAAAATTTTTCAATAGACTTTAATCCAGAATACAAATCAAATAAATTAAAATAGTTTTCAAAGTTTTAGTAAAGAAAATATATTAAAATGGTAATTTTTAAATCTTTTGTCAAAGAAATATCATATTAAATATTCTCCAATTTAAATAAATATAAACTCTTTATGAAGATTTCTGAATAAACTTAAAGCCAGAACATAAATCAAATCAATTAAAATAGTTTTCAAAACTTTAGTTAAGAAAATATATTAAAATGGTAGTTTTCAAATCTTGAGTCAAAGAAATATTATAATAAATATTCTTGAAGGTAAACATAAACCATTTATGGAGATTTCTCAATAAACTTTAATCCAGAATAGAAATCGAATCACAAATAGAATGAAAAGAAGAAAAAAAAAGAAGAAGGGAGGAGAGATGGAATGGAAGTGTCTATGGGACTCCAATCAATCAGTGACCGTCCCACATTGCCGCCCTCACACCAAAGAACAAAAGAATGAAAAGATGTTGGGTTCGCAGCAGCCATTTGCCTTTTGTATTCAGGGGGGACACTTCATCATGGAAACTGCGGCTGCAACGGGCACACACACTCCTTTTAAAAATTCTTTTCACTGTTGCTGATTCTCTTACCTCATATTTCAACCCTCGGCGACACAACAATTGAAAAGTCGAATCATTTTTGTTTCTCTGATTTAATGAGGATTTTCTCTGACGCTCTCCTTATTAAACATCCTTATTTCAATCATTTTGTTAGACAACTTTTAGGCAAAAAAATTTTAATATCTGACCGCATTAGTCCTCACACTGATATGTTTTAAAAATTTATTTTGGAAAAATAAGGGATGTTTAGAAAAACGGGAGATAAGATCATCTTAGTTTTATAAAAAAAAAATTTTTTTTTTAATAAATAAAAGGAAAGGTTACATATTTTATATATTCAATAAATACACAAAATTTGAAAAAAGTTTCAAAAATGATTTTATCGACACCTTTTCTTATATATTTTCTTAATATATATATATATTCTTAATATTTTCTTAATATATAAATATATTCTTAATATTTTCTTAATATATATATATATTCTTAATATTTTCTTAATATATATATATATTCTTAATATTTTCTTAATATATATATATATTCTTAATATTTTCTTAATATATATATATATTCTTAATATTTTCTTAATATATATATATATTCTTAATATTTTCTTAATATATATATATATTCTTAATATTTTCTTAATATATATATATATTCTTAATATTTTCTTAATATATATATATATATTCTTAATATTTTCTTAATATATATATATATATTCTTAATATTTTCTTAATATATATATATATATTCTTAATATTTTCTTAATATATATATATATATTCTTAATATTTTCTTAATATATATATATATATTCTTAATATTTTCTTAATATATATATATATTCTTAATATTTTCTTAATATATATATATATATATATATATATATATATATATATATATATATATATATATATATATATATATATATATATATATATATATATATATATATATATGTGCAACATATATTAATTTTTAAAAGAAAATATCGGTACAATTTTTAGCAACTCAAGTGGTGTTTTTTTTAAAAATAATTTCAAAAGATCCAGTAGCAGATAATAGCAAAATATTTATTAACTCTATATCATACCTTATTTTTTGAACTCAGTTTAAATGAAACTGAATGGAACAGTTTAAATGAAATGGAAACGGAATTTGTAAATTATAACCATCATCTTTGCATTATATTTAATCTATTTGTTTAGAAATAAGTTTAGAAATTTAAATACCCGATATCAGCAAAATAATCACCAACTCTACGTCATACTTTGTTTTTTAAATAAATGTTTTGAATAATTTTTTGATTAATTTAAAGTTTAAATACTATATATAAGGAAAATAATAATCAACAGTGTGTCATATTTTATTTGTATTTTTTTAATTCAAAGATTAAGTACCTGACATCAGTTCAATTATCATCAACTCTCCATGATATTTTAATCATTTTTTTAAAAAAAAATAAGTTCACATGTTAACAGCAAGCTCTAAGGTTGACTCATTAGCTCTAAATCAAGCCTTTTTTCTTTCTTTTTTATAAAAAAAAAAGTTAAAAGACTAAATTTCAAATATTGCCCAACAGTTTAGAAATCAGAATTTGACTAAAATCGAAAACATTTTAGGGTAGGTAAATACTTAATTTACGACGCACTAGAGCTGCACAATGGGCTATTGACGGCGATCTAGGAAACATCCCTGAGGATGATCCGAAGACCTGCCATCACAATTTTGATCCTCTACAAAGGGGATGGATCCCTGTAGTCCAACTACCTGCGCGTGAAATCGAGCACTTTACGGTTGAACTGTTTAACGAGGACCGATACCGTGCACCCTCGGCTATACGAAGGCTGATCAAAGTGGTCACCCACTCGCTTACTGATCGCAGACAGTGAGGCTTGACTTCGATGTTCTACTGAGAACAGTTTCTTAAAGATCAGTCCACTGCAGGACGAAAACATTTTAAAGCTGAAGTCTACTTATTACTTGTGACATTCAAGGATTTTGAACAGGTATTATAGATAAATGCTAATGCATTTCGAAGATTGTTAAATATTCTTCAAAAAAAAAAAAGTCTTTAGAACAACAGAACTAATTTTAGAATTTTTTTAGAAGTTAAAAAAAAATTCTAACTTTAAATAGGTAGAAAAAAACATCTTATACGAAATAAGACAAGTAAGATTTGTTTTTTTTTTCCTTTTATATTTTGAAATTACTGAGATGCTTTAACTCTGAATTAGTTTTTCTTCTTGATCATTTCTTCACGTTCGTAAGTTTTTTTCAAACCTACATTATAAAACTGTAAACTGCCTGAAATTCGGAATATATATACATTTAGCGCGCGTAATGCATTAAAAGTAAAATTATTCTTGTGGAAATAAAAAAAGTTTAATTTTACCTCTGCTGTGAAATTATCTCATAACTACAGAATCAATTGTCCTACGATATCGCCAAACTAATTAATTTTGGCGATAAAAAGAAGAATAAAAAAAAATCCTTCAGAAAAAGAAATTGAAACGAAGAGTGTGTTTTGCAGGAAAAATGGCCATGAGGGGGGTGGAGAGGGAAGGAAAACCCTAATAGCAGGACTTAATCTGTGGACAAAGGGGATTCTATTTGGCCCCGTGTTTACATCGTAGATAAGGGATTGGCCGACCCTCCTAATCTTCTAATCACTTATTTTTCATGCATTGGCAATCGATTCATTTTTCCTCCCAACTATTTTTACTGATAACGTGAATGAACTGAATTTTCGATGAATGGAACTCGGTTTCGTTCGTTGCAACAATATAGAGTAAAGGATTAGTTACTAAACCAGACAAAAGAGAGGAGGTAAAAATATTATGAAAGCTCTTTATAAGATCGGGACATTAAATCAGACGGAAATTATTTCTTGTACGGGGGCAGGAAAAAAACATATAGTATTGAATATTATTTATTAAATTATATAGGATGATTTTTATAATTTTATAACCGGCGTTGAACAGCAGATCCAATTTTACTACTCATGTTCAACTAAGTAGCCATGTAATATTGAACCCAATCCAGAAGACAAGGGAACTCCTAGATCAAGTACAGGGAGAAATTTGCCTTCGTGGAGAACTTTCTTGATGGAACTAACCCGCATTTGCGTTACACGGAGAGAAAGACCACGAGAACCTCCCACGATTATCCTGGTGGCAAGGGGACTCGAACCCATGATCCGTCTACCACTGAGGATATTTCAAGTCAGCACTGATATCGGTGCAAGTCGGATGTGGAGTTCGTATCGACCTGCCATTGCCGGAATTCGAACCCGATTCCCTTCACTGAAGGTAAACGTTCTATCCCCTGAGCCATCATGGCTCGTATAGGATGATTAGTAATAAATCCCATTTTTATAAGTATTTTCAACAAAAAGAAAAGTCAAAAAAAGTAAACGCATTAAAGGAGAAATTAATCGCTCGGCGAAAAAATCAAAGTCTCTCAATATCAAAAATCAAATAATGTTATTAAATATTTTATCAACTATTTTTATCAATCAAATAAAAAGATATTTTGTATGAATGTGTCTTTCATTATGTTATTCAGTACCAAAAAATTTGGGCACAAAAAGATTTTGCCTTTAATTTGAATCAAATCTAATGTAACACCATCCATTACTTTGAATGACTGAAATATGGCAGACGTGTTCTGAACTCTTATCTCGCGCTATAAAATAAATAAATAAATTGTGTAGGACCTTGTATCTATAATAACATAAAAAAAAGATTTGTTCATAAAGGTTTTGCACTTAATTTTGAATGACTAAAAGGTGAATGATGTTGTGAAAACACTTTTTCTTTCATCCAATAAATTAAATAAAAGAAAAAAAACCTTGGGGAGATTTTAAGAAAGGGATGTAGAGATCTTTTGGCACGGAACACCGTCCAGGGCAGGAATTTTGCATCAGTTATGGAATCGCAGACCGCACCCTCTTCTTTTCTGGAATTCTTCCAGTTCCAACAACAATTTTTTTTCTTGTCTAGAGTAGAATTTTGTATTTAGTTTCTTTTCATTAAAAAATCAAGCAACATCAGCAGGTATTTTAATTATATAGATTTATGGTTCGACTTTTTGAACTTAAAATTTTGCTTATGCAGAGGAATATACGCAAACTGTAAAACAATTTAGTGCTTCATATCATAACACGAAATATAAAAGGGCCTACTTACAAGTGCTGAAGTCAAACTCCAGGAGTGTTCCTCAACTTTAATTTTAATGTAAAAATAGTTCAGAAGCACTGAAATTTATATTCTTAATAAGACATATGATACACTTAATAAGTAAAGTTACATTTACTCTACAAATTAAAGTCCGAACAATTTAACGTTTAGGATGCACCCTGCTAATTTTTAAAATAAAATTAGTTTTTAATTAGAACTTACACCTAGATTCTGCAAGAATTCGAAATAGGCCTAACATAACCGAGGCGGATAAAAAGTATATTGAAAAATTATTTAACACACTTGACAGACATTCAAAAATTAAAATATAAGCATAATATTTAAACAATTAAAAACGCGGTCTATTTTTGTTGTGGCGACAAAACAATAGCAACAAAAGACAACACAAACTTAAAAACAACAAACTTGAAATGCAACAACAAACTCACGCCATCTCGTTCTTGATTGTAAACAATCTACTTAACATACTCAAAGTATCGTGAAGATTATGTTTTCTAGAGAGAAAATAATTAATTAATTAATGATGTGAATGTGGGCGACCAAGGTTGTGCATTATCTGTGCATAGATTTAGCAACACTTTATAAAGTGTTATTTTGAAACAAAGTGTTCTTTCATTTAAGTTTTTAGGTGGATCAGCATTATTATCAGAGAGAGAGAGAGAGATCAGACAGGTTTTACAGTATAGTTCAAACATTTTACAAATACAAGATCATCAAAACTTCAAATACAGACTCACTTCATTAGGTGTAAGAAATCTATCAAAATGACTTTTTAAAATTCTTACTAATAAGGAAAGGGAAAAATTATCCGAAATATATACTAAGTCTAGTTAAGTGCCACTTCCCGGTATGCGTTTGCCCCATAATTCCTACACTGATATTTCTTAAAGGTTCAGTGCCATTGTCCGGTATATGCCCTACATGCTAGTTTTTTCTTCTTTTTTTTACAGTCTACTTTCGGTATTTATCGATTTTGTGCGATGAATGTTCATGCTACTGTGATTGACCGAAATTTACTTCCACCGGTGAATGTTGACAATCACACATTCGCTTTGGTAGATGTCTGAAATATCTACCAGGTCTAGTTAAGTACCACTGCCCGGTATACAATTGCCCTCTATACTCTACACTGATGTTTTTTTTTTTTAAAGATTCTGTGCCATTTTCCAGTAAGCATTTATCCCATTTCGAGGAACCGTTAAAAAAGTCGCCAAATAATTTTTGACGCCAGTCATGCCTAATTAATTGAGGTAATACGTACTACTGAGCTCATAGTGATAAGTACCCACAATTAAACATAGCTACCGCTAGAACAAGTTTTTTTTACAGTTTATCAAAACGGAATAGTACCGAAACTTATGATATCTTAAAGTTTCACAGGATCTATGTGTTTCATTCTTTTAAATATATTATTTAAAAAAAAGAACCACTATACATACAAAGCTTGACGAAATCACGTGAATATTTAATAAGAGTTCTAGGATTGCAAATTGATTCGAAAGAGTTCTGGGGGCTGATGAGCAGAAGAACCCGTTGTCATTCACAAAATTCGATTTGGAAAAAATAATTGTTAAATACCTGAAAATGACTCTTTGCCTTAAGTAGGCATCCATGTGGGGATAGTGGGATATTATACATATTTAAAATCAAACTAAATTAGAATTCATTTACGACCCACTTATTCTATCTGGGTAATTATCCCCGTTAAATCGGTTATTATTAATAATACAAAGCGATTACTGAAAGTTTATTATTTCGTTATTAAAAGAGACAAAAGAAAGATGTAATTTCTTTTATTAATCAAGGAATTACTTTCAACTAATACTAATAAATTATAATCACGCTAATTAATAGCATCGAAAAATCATATTTCGTACTTTATCGGTTTGTCAATTGGCATTGTATACAATACATAGTCATAAAGTGGAATATTTAATCATTTCAGATTTGCCGGTCGATTTTTGGCATTCTATACCATGCAGGGTTTTCATTTTTGTTGGTAGTGCATATGAATAGTGCGGGGAAAAAGAAACGGACCGCCCTGAGTAACTTTTGATTTAATGATCAGATTTTCACGTTCTGGGACTCAATCTTAATGGCTCGAGGGAGTGACCTCAAATATGCTAATTTAAAAGTGTAGATATTTTAAGCTATGAAATCAGACACAAAAAAATACTTTTTCTGAATAAACATACATTTTCGTCGATGGATTTGGATTTCTGACCCCAAATTACAGGAAGAAGCCGCAATCTGGGAAATATGTCTTTCTTTGGATAAATGAATTTTATAATTGTATGTAAAAAATTTTTTAATTCGCTTAAAAAGTTCTTGAGATATAGGAAAATACGCAAAAAATAAAATTGGCATTAAGTGGTTCAAACTTTGGTACGCTTTCCTGACCAAACTATTGAGAACATATTTCCCAGATTCCGGGTACCCTCTATATTTTGGGGGTTAAAAATCATAACCCGTTGAAGAAAAGTTATGTTTATTCAGAGAAAGTACGTTTTTGTGTAACTTAAAATATCGTCTGCATTTATTTTTTAGCATATTTGAGGTCATCTGCTCGAATCTTTAAAGAATGAGTCCTTGAACGTGAAAATATAGTCATTAAATCAGAAGTTATTCAGGGTGGATCGTTTTTTTCTTTTTTGGCGCACTGTTTCTAAAGGATTAACATGTTTAGTTATATAAAGTAATATCTGGTGAAATATAAGTAGGAATTGGGTTAAATTAAAAAAAAAAACATTTAGAAAACTGAAAGATAATCAATAAATAAAAGCATGCTCACATAAAAAATATGAGTAAGCTGAAAATCAAATAATAGTTTTTACAATTTTATAGATTTTATAATACAGACTATGAATAGTGGTATTGTAAATAAAGTTTCATTTTTCTTAAAGAACTTTCTAACAGCAATTTTTTTTCATTAAAATGAGATAAGTTACCCCTTAATCGTAATTCTTTTTTACGAGTTTTGATACGCAATTTTTTTTAATACATAAACTCTATAATGGTCGAAGTTTAATACCTATTTTTTGTCCTATGATACATTTTTTATGCGGAGATTTTTTACATTTAAAATGCCGGATATGAGGATAATTGAAGAATTTAGATTTCCAAACCTTAAAAGAAGTCACGCGATCAAAACTTTGGCTCGCTCTCAATTTATTAGTTTAATCATAAATTAATATACCAAAAAGTCGTTTTCCCAAGATGCTATTTTTCCCAAAACTTCGCTATGATGAAAAGATGAAGTTTCCTTTCTTATTTTTTACTTTTTTACCAAGCCTAAGCCCAACTGGTAAAGTAATTTTTATTTGAATTTTTAACGGGCATTGCGTGTAAAGCCACTTCAAAAATATTCCATTTTTACGAGATTACTTTAAACTTCCATTTTTTATTCTCCCTTAAATAGCAAACGATTGTTCTGAAGATATCTTTTCAAGCAATTTTTTTTTCTCCAAATGTCATAAAAAATTATTCGTTGAAAATACTTTAAAAAAAAAAGAGAGAAATGTTAGTGGAATTGATCTTTCTTTAACTTAATAAATTTTCTTTAAAATTTATGTCTAGATTGCGTTATATTTGTTTTAATAGTTCGAAATGAACGAAATTGTAGGTAAAATGTGTTTTCTTAGATTACATTTAAACTTCACTGATTGACGAAACGTTATTGGTTGAAATTCTTTTTAATTGATATCGACACGAGATTTATCATTTGACGTAGATTTGAAACCAGCCATACGAAAGTAAAGATCTGTTTAAAACTTTCTTGCACTTCAAGAAATAATTTGTTCCCAAGTGTTATTTATGAAATATAAATTAAATTTAAGCAGGTCATTTGGTTATTATTAATAATATACGAGCAAGAAAATCTGCGAGAGATCTGCGTTGAGAATATCGGGTATATTCTTTAGGTGGTTATCCAGGTTATAATAAATAATACCAGAAATTATTAAAAAAATAACTTATGCCTTTTTTATTTTATAATCGTCGTTGAACAGCCGATCGAATTTTTGTTTTTAAGACTACTAATGTTCAACTACATCGCCTTGTAATTTTGAACCCAATCCAGAAGACAAGAGAACTCCTGGATCAAGTATTGGGAGAAATTTACCCTCGTGGAGGGCTTTCTGCTGGAATTAACCTGCATTTGTGTTACATGGGGAGGAAGACCACGAGAACCTCCCACGGTTAACCTGACGGCAAAGGGACTTTCACCCATGAGCCGTCTACCACTGAAGATATTTCGTGTCAGCACTGTGGTCGGTGCAAGCCGGTTGAGGATTCGTATCGACCAGCCATCGCCGGGATCGAACACCGGTTCACCTCATTGGAAGGCGAACGCTCTATTCCCTGAGTCCTCATGGCTCATGTGTTTTTTTTAAATTTTTAATATCCGACGTTGAACAGCCGACCCAAGTTTTGGGGTTTACGACTACTGATGTACAACTCCGTAGCCTTGTAATTTTGAACCAATCCAAAAGACAAGGAAACTCCTGGATCTGTACCCCCAGAGATTTGTTATGGGGACATGGAGGACTTTGACACTCGACAGATTTAACGTGCATCAGTCACCACTTACTACACAGACAGTCTTCGGCCGACGGGGATCGAAACTACGAACTCTTGGACATGGGCCCAGTGCCCTACCAACCAGGCTATCCCGGTTCTTATGCTTTTTTTATTGAAAAAAAATCAAATACGAGCGTACTTTCAACTTTATAATCATTATTTACTGCAAATAAGAAACGATTATGATTCATACTTTTCCAGCTTATCCTTTGGCATTGTATAGGACACATTTCAACTTTGCATACATTGCATGCGGTTACCGTTACATTCGTTGTCCCTTTCCAGCTGTTAATATTCAGATTCATCATATAATGCCAAATTATATCATGATGAATCTAAGTCTGTGTATGACTACGTGATGAATCAATTTACTTCACATAGGTGGAACAATTTTTTACTATTAGTAAAAAAAAATTTCCACCTATAATACTGTTACAGAGTATACAGTATTCAATGACAATTTAACTGCCAAATTAAAGATTCCCTCAATATCTGTTGTAAATATCGCAGATAAATGGAAATGTTTTGAAAACAAGTATGAATTGTAGGCATCAACTACCATCTTTCATATAATTTTCTTTAATTACAAAATGTTTTATTAATTTACTGATTCCTTTGATTCTTTCGTTCGTTCACCCACTATATCAATAATTACTTAAATAACGGTCCTAATGGCGATGAATTATTAATAATTCCATAATTATTAATAGTTCCATATACACTTCACCCGGACTACTTTAAGTTTACTAACTATAAGAAAATTACACCGAAGAGCCATTACATAATGACCACCCTCCATCTATAACAATGGGCTCGCCCAGGTATTCATGGTTTCTCGCCTAGGAACAATGTTTTCATGGGGCACATTAGGACCCATAATCCTCATGGAACAATCCCTGACGTTTGTAAGCTACTTGAAAATAGTTGCAGGCCAGGTTCACCCATTCATGGCAACAGTTTTTCCTGCTGGGGGTTGGTGTTAACCAACAGGATAATGCACCATGTCATAAGGGTCGAATCGTCGAGGAACATTCCAGTGACTTTCAAGTCATGTCTTGGCCCCCAAATTCACCTGACCTTAATCCAAACGAGCATTTGTGGTCCTACTTGGAAAACCAAATTCGTGCTGCTACGCTACCCCCTCGCAATGGGAGGGAATTGCAGGACCAGGTAGGACTAAAGGTAGTCCTACATGTTATTAGCAGGGTGGTCATAATGTAATGGCTCTTCGGTGTATATCTTAATATGAAACTCTTTTTTGTTCTTTAAACAGCTGTTTATTTTACATTTTACAAATTTACATCTTACATCTCACAATTACATCTTACAATTACATCTTATAATTGCATGTTACAAAGAAATGCAAATTAAAAGAATAAATAATAACGATGTAACGTAATTTGATAATCATATTTTCAATAAGAATATGTAATAAAAAGGTTCCAGAAAATCATTTTTGAAGCTTTTTTCAAGTTCTGTGCATTTATTGAAGTTTTTATGATGTTGATGATTTATGATGTAAACACTTATAAAGTTGACGGAAAACGAATACAAATATGCCAAACAAGGCTTTTTTTTTAAAATTTAAAATATAAAAATTTAAAATAATGTTTGTAAGTTTTCGAGTAATTAACAATATTTATACTCTAATGATTAAAAAATTAAACTCTAATATTTAAAAATTAAAAGTTTTTAATGTAGAATTTCGTTTTCTTGTTTTTTTTTAGTTAGTTAAATATTCTGTTACATAATTTAAGCATTTTCCTATCGTTTTTATTCACATTTTTCTATCGTTTATCGTATTTTTGAGACTATAGCGAGTTGAAAAAGCATACTTTATCGTTCGAACTAAAATTAATTATTGAAAATATTATTATTTTTTTAAGTAATAAAAAAATATTTTCAAATTTTTCTTAAATTTTAGTCCTTTAACCTTTTTTTTAATGCTACCAAATTTTAAAGACAATTCAACCATTTTGTTCTTTTCATTCTAAAAAAATGCTCCTTGACCTGCTGTACAATATTGAGGATCACATACCAACAAGATAAAATTTTATCATTCTCTAGTAAAAAAGTGTGAGAAAAGAAGATAAAAATACTAAATTGTCCTATCTTTGTCATTAGGTAAAAAAAAAAAAAAAAAAGGGGGGGGGGGAAATGTGATTTTAATCTTTGCTTCAATTTTGGCCAGAAACAACGATTACAACAAAAAGAAAAAAGCAGGTTAAAAAAATGCTTAGAATGTAAAAATGTAGATGGAAGTAATGTAATAACAGAATAATCAACACTTGATAAAAATAAAATAAAATAATAAACCGGAGATAAGATGAAATATCGATTACCCAAAATATCGTGAATCTCTGGCAGACGGAAGAATTTGCAGAGATTGCAATTATAAATAAATCTAAGAATGAAAAATAGAATTTTAAAATTTTTATAAAATTTATCTCTTATGAAATATTTATTTGATTCTGTCAGATGCTGTGTGTTCTGATTCAGTTATTGATCCCCGCTTCGAGAAGTGTTCCTCTAATTATTTATAGAACTGAACCTATTTAAACTTAAACAATTGACAAAATACACTTGTTTCCGATACAAAAGTTCAATAATTTTAACCAAAAAATTTAATATTATAGTTCTGTGGATATCATCTAATAGCATTAAAAAATTAACAGTATTTAAGTGTCCGGAAAATAGCGTTCTGAATAGCGGCCGAAAATTTGGACTACTTAATATAGATTAATTATTTAGTACTTCGCATTACCTCGAAAAAATGTTAAGAATTTTTTTGGTTGGCTAGACAGCCCAATGTGGGCCAATGTCTTCCTCTGAAGATTTCTCCATAATGACTTCCAATTTATCGTTGACCTCGAATTCTTTTCATTAATTGCAAGAAAATCAGACTCCACCGAGTCAGCAAATCTCAACCGCGGCCTTACCCTCTTTCTTGTTCCAGTGGGTCTAAGAAGCAGTGTCTTTTTTATGGTATTGTCATCACTCATTCGAATCACGTGGGCCATCCAATTCATATTCTATTTATTTTTATGTATTTAATAATATCGAGTTGTTTATAAAGGTTCCTGTAAAGTTCGAAGATAAATCTCCTTCTCTAGTTATTGCTCTCATTTACACCACCAAGTATAATACTCCGTAAACTCTTTATCTCAAATATTGAAAATTCGTTTATCCAAAGATAATTCCATTCAAAAAATAATTTTTAATTATTATTTTTTATTATTTTATTTAATAATATTCGAAAAATTTTTCAACTGCTACAGCTATTTTTATATCATTTCTAAGAATGTAATTTTAAATGACAAAATACAAAATCTGAGCACAATGGATTGAATAGTTTCTGATTCATCAATTTTTTAAAAAAAAGTTGTTTATTTTTTTAAGTACAATTCTTCCTCCGTACATAATTTTGCGTGCAGTGCAATCTTGTAAAAAAAAAGTTTCAATTTAAAACCTTCTGAATGGATTTAAATGAGAAAACAATGTGAAAGCGTTTTTATCAATTATTCTCAGTATCCATCAATTATGCATCGATTATTTTAAAGTGTCCCGGCCACCGCCGTCATTAAAGAAAGGAAAGCGCAATCATAACAAAAGGCAATCAGCAAAGTCAAAAAGTAGAAGTTTCCGCAAAGCAATTCATTTTAAATTGCCGTAATTAAAATAAATTGTTGTTTTATTTTTATGCCCCAGTCAAGTGAGGGCCATTGTTGTTCACTCTCCGGTTTTTGGGGGGATGTAAACTATAACTTGTTTATGCGTTTAAAACATTTTTAAAAGAAAAGGCCGAACAACAATACCGTTTGTGGAACTCTCTTTTGAAAAGAGAAGAACTTCTCTTTTCTTCTGAACGAAGTATTTTGATATCTTGTCAACGTCTTTTTTTACTCCAGATTGCATAAAAGATGCTGGAATTTCATCGCGTATGCATTTGACACCGCTATCAATTTTAAACTCTTTTCATCAGGCACGTGAATACCAGTATAAAATGCGAATAATACTTCCTTTTTTAATTTCTGTTTCCTTTTTTTTTCCTCATCAGTTTTATTGCAACCAGTAAAAGTTGCTATTAGTGGGCCTAAATATATTTAACGCTTTTCAAAAATTTCGAATGGGATAATTAGAGTTTTGTTAATGCAGGATATTCGTTTAACACTAAACATACCAACACTTATCTCTAAGATCTTGTTCTGTCTTGATTATTTCGACATTTTTCTGGGTTCAAACTAACAGTTAGTTAAAAAAGAAGTAAAGATACCAAAATAAAATATAAGCTACTTACCAAAACATTTAGTTTTTGTCACTTTTTCTGCCATAAAAAGGCCAATCTAAAATTTTAGGTACTTTCTTGAAATTTGAATGCACAGTTACTCTGATTGAACTCACTACGCAACAGTCTTTGAAGAAATGTTCAACTCGTCGAATGCAATACGTTGAACACGCATTGCGTCGCAATTTCTGATCCGATATCCTTATAAAGCTATAAATTGTTCTCCTGGTCAAATGACTGGTTGTGGTAGAAATACGTATACGACACTTATTATTCAAAACAAACAAAATTTTAAAAAAAATTTTAATATTAACTGTATTGGTTAGAAAAAGTCATGAAGTCAATTATGCAAAAGCGATTAGGCGATAAGCGCATTTTCAATGCAAAAGTTGTTAAACAGTCAGTTGACCGGTTATTGTTTGTTTAGTGTTAATATTATGTGTGTTACCGCTAAAGCTCAAAAGCCGTTAAAATTAACATGACCTAGTTAATCTGCGGATTAACTGAAAAAAACCGTTAAATTGCGGAATCAAGAGTTTTCGAATATGACCTATGTAATATGCACATAAACGGTTTACATATCGTTGAAGTTCACAAGTTTGTTTTTGTCCATCAGTTAAATTGTTGATTGTTTGATTCTATCGACTTGATCCTTTAGTTATCGAAAAATAAATCAATGACAATCTTTAATTGCAATAATATTCAAATAAGAGGCCGTAAATAAAATAATGTAGATTAAAGAAGTATTTCCAAAAAACTTAATCAGAAATGCATTGCCTGATTAAAAACTTCATATGCTTCAAAAAAATGCAAGCAAGAAGAAAAAATAAAACTGTCAACATGTTTCATGCGATTCAAAAATAGGCTCCCGTTTTCAAGACTTGCTAGACGTGAAACAGAAATAATAACGGCATTAGTACCTCACCAACTTTCTATAGAGCTGGGAAATGCATTTTACTTAGATTTTCCTCTCTCGGCTACTGTGGTTTTTTTCCTTCTGTTTTTAATATTTTTTCTCTTTTCGCTACTGTGGTTTTTCTAGTTTTTCTCATCTTTATTTTTTCATTCTTCGTTGCCACATTTTTATTTCAAATCACTGCTGTTTCTACATATTCACGTCTGGCAAGCTTTGAAAATAGACGCCTATTCTAAAAGCACTGGAAATATATTGACAGTTTTTTTTTTTCGATTTGTATATTTTTGAAGCGAATAAAATATTTAATCAGGTAATATTTTGACTCTTTAAGTTAGAGTTTTTGAAGTGATTGATGCTTGAGTCTATCAACCAATGGTTGATTGTTGGACGTAGAGTACAGCTCGCTGTAATAAGGAAACGTTTCTATTTTTCCAGCGAAGATCGTATTTTGACCTTAACAAATGCCTACTAGTCTGTGTATAGATTCCCTAGGTAATTTGAGAACAATTTTCGTCACGAATCACTTTTTTTAATCTACTTATTACCAAGATAATATAATTAATTTCAACATTTTAGTGTTATAAAAAACTGCACACATAATGATCATGAATTAATATTTAAGTCTAGAAAATAAGAAAGAAAAGTGATATTTAGAAGTAGGGTCAGAAAGACATCGTAATCAAGTTGTTCGACTGTTAGAATTTGAAGACTAACCCTTTCAACACTTCCCTGTATCTTTCATTAATCAAACAGGATTTAACGTTTTTAATACCACCATCCTAATACGCAATTCATCAGATCTAGATTTTTTTTAATCTCTCACTTACATATCTGTCCGTTCTCCTAATACGTGTACTCTTTTTCGCTTCTTTGTAAGGATTCTTAAAATGCATATTAGATGGATTAAAGCTATGCCTAGGTGGCCATGGACTAGACATAGGACTAGTAGGAAATGGAGAGTGATATCAACTAAAAAAGTCTAACTATATCTGTATAGTTATAAAAATGCTAAGAAAGCGCGCGAACTTAAAACTGTCCTATGATGAATTTAAAATTGCATAAATAGCCATTAACTAGTTTATGTGATTAATACATCGACAAAAGTTGGGAAAGAATAATATTGATTGTGGATTATGCGAGCCAATCAGAGAAAAAAGGACATTAAAATTATCAAAATTTTTCAGGTACAACTAGAATGAAGTCGTTTTTTTTTTCATTAAAAGACCACCTTTTAATTCCCTTTTTTTTAAAAAAAAAATCTTGCTTTTGAGGTTTTAAATTCCCATTTTGTTTTGTATGGGTTAGCAAAGCTTTGGAAAGGGCCAATCAATACAAAACAAAAAGTATCGAAATACAAACAACAAATTTGAAAATTCTTTGACCGTATTTAACAAGGATTCTCAATATAAATCTGGGTGTTCAATCATTGTTTACATTCTTCGGATCCTTGTCGAACATGAAGTAAAAAAGAATGCACATTAGGAGTTACCAATTAATATTTAAGTCAGGAAAAATAAGAAATCACTATCGAAAACTAACCAATCACTAGAGAGGAAGGTGAGACAAATAACATCAAGCAAACTCTGATGAGTTTGCAGAAAAAAATATTATATGTACTACCAAATTTCTTCGTGTGATCAAACTGGTTTTGATGTCTTTCATCCCACCTTTCCTATTAGTGATTTGGCAAATTTTGCTGTCAGAGTGTCTATCTTAAATATTAATTTGCAATCCTTAATATGTTAGTGTGCATAAAAATTCTAAAAATATACATTAAGGGCAGTTATTACGGAACTCACACTATATTATTTTATTTTATTTTATAACCGTCGCTGAACAGTCAACCCAATTTTTTGAGTATCTAACTTTAACGTTCAACTCCGTAGCCATGTAATTTTAAACCCAATCCAGAAGACAAGAGAACTACTGAATCAAGTGTTGGGAGAAATTTGCCTGGAGGACTTTTTGATGGAACTAATCCACAATTGCTTTACATGGAGAGGAAAACCACGAAAACCTCCCACGGTTAGCCCGACTGTAATCCATGATCTGGCTACCACTGAGGATATTTTACGTCAGCACTGTGGTCGATGCGATCCGGGTACAGAGTTCGAATCGACCAGCTGTCACTGGGATCGAACCCGGATCATCTCATTAGGAGCCGAGCTCTCTATCCCCTGAGTCGCCACGACCCTCACATTACATTAGAGCATTTATTACCTGTTTATTATGGTATCAATATGTCTGGTGATTGGGATAAAGAGTTTGAAAACAACAGGGAAGTAACTGCAACTTTTCCGTTTCTGTTTTAGGATGGAATGTATTTCCGAACTATTATTATTATTATTTTTTTGTTAAATTAAAAAAAAAGCAAGCTTTCGTTGATTCTGAATTTTTCGAACTAACTAATAAATTAGTGAGGATTATAAGCGGAATATTCCACTCTTCAGGCAAATTCTTTCTTCACACAGATATTCCCTCTCATGGAATCCCATTGTTGATATATCTCTGGAAGCTCATTATCGTTTTCTTCCTCATCACCCATCCCTCCCCACTACCCTCTCTCAAACATTTCCTTTCTCTCCGTCCATCCCCCTCCCCAGCTTCTATCTTTTGCAGTCATGAAGCAACTAATGTCAATCCGGTGAGTTTTTCCTTTAATTTCTTTCACAAAATAAAGAGAGATAGATGAGTTTGTTTGGAATACTTAAAAAAAGATTTGAGACTATAAATAAAGATTTTTCTTCCACAGAAATAGGGAGGGGGAAACGTTTTCCGGTGACTAGATGGGTTGAAAATTAAACTCTAAATAAGATAGTTTTATTTATTTATTTAAAAAAAAAATATTTAATATAGAAATTTTTATTTACCATTTTCATACCTGGTATTCCTTGCAACTCAATTGTGAGGGATGGATTCTAAAATTAAGTTCAGTTAAGTTTAATTATAAAGTTTAGACTTTTATGTCCAATTGACAAAATGGGTGTCGTTTTGGATTTGATGGCTTGCGCACCTCATTGGGACGTCATCACACTTTTCAACAGTGCTTTTTTTATTATTTATTTATCAGATTTACTAATATATTCAAGTATAATTCATCATTTTATTTATGAATTACTTTCAAAATTTTTTTTTGTTTAGTTCATAGAGGGAAAAAGTAAATAGAGAGCGAACATCATTATAATTTTTGTCCTTACAATGAACCCACCTGCTCGGAGGGATCAAGAGAAACAATTCTTTGCATTCCGTTTCTCCTTGTTATTTCAATGGAAGAAAATCGATGCAGAAATTTTAAATTCAGAAGTCTTAAAATAGGTTTGTTTACTGTACCGCATTTGGTTGTAGAAAAAAAAATTTGTCTAAGAAGATAAGTCAAATGTAAGCTAATTTATCACTTTTTGGAATTGCAATTGTTTTTTATTTATTACGTAAATGGACTTTTAGAATGTTTTTTTCCTTAAGACGTCATAGTGATGCAAATTATTACATTTTATTCATTCTGAAATTCAAATTTTTAAAACTATCTTAAAGGCAAATATAAACGAATAAAAACATAACTTAACCATTAAGTAATGATTATAGAAAATTAGTTACAGTTAATACATCCTTTTATTTCAAATTTCAATGCTAAAATGCAGTAGACGAAGTTAGTTTTGAAGACATTGTAGTTATTTTCCATCTTCGTTTATTTATTTTGTGTTTTTTTCTTTTACTCTCCATAATGCTTTCGAAAAATAAATTCTTCAATATTTATTTAGAGCCGTGGTGGTTCAGGGTATAGAGATTCGCCTTACAATAAGGTGAATCGGGTTCGAATTCCAGCTATGGCTGATCGATACGAATTTCGCACCCGGATCGCACCGACCACATTGCTGACGTAAAATATCTTCAGTGGTAGACGAATCATGGGTTAGAATTGCCTTGACGTCAGGTTAAGCATAGGAAAGTTTTCGTGGTTTTCCTCTCCATGTTACGCAAATTCTGGTTAGTTCAACCAAGAAGTCCTACACGAAGGCAAAATTTTTCCGAATACTTTATCCAGGAGTCTTCTGGATAGGGTTCAAAATTACAAATCTACGCATTAGTAGTCGTAAACCCAAAAATTGGGTCGACTGTTCAACGACGGTTATAAAATGAAAAAATAAAAAAAAATTAGATAAAGCAACTTTTAACAGACCTCAAGTTTGAAAAATTTCTTTGGAGTTAAGAAATGCAGGATTAGAATGTAAATTGAAAGTTCGAAAAAGATCAAGGTACTAATCATAACATGCATTATAATGCATGCATAAGTTATTATAAACAATGTCTGCGCAATGCAAGGAAAAAAGCAACTATTTTCGACTGTTTTTTTTTTATTGTCACATTAGTGAACAGTAATATTGAATTTATTAGGAATTGGAGATCGTAAGTTTTTGAAAATCAGCTTTCCTAAGTGATTTTTTTCAAAGATTGGGTGATCAAAAGATTGTTTGGAGAAACTTAATAATTTTAATAAAAGAAGAAGAAATACACGGATAACTATAAACTGCATAAAATTTCAGCTTTCACGATTGTTTTGCCAATATTTTAAGGAAACAGTTTGGATATTTGTTATTATTTCAATTTTTAATGCGGTACTTTCTGTTCTTGTTTTAATTTTAACTGACGGGATTTTGTACTATCAACAATCTGCAAGCGTTTGTGAGAATTGTTGTGGCACGACTGTTAACAAAAACTTCTTTTCAAATGGTTTATCGAATGATTTCTTTACAAATTAGTTATTCTTTCAAAATGCAGTCATTTTGACTGCTTTTGGGCAATATAGGTAACTAAGTTTCAGTCTTTCTAGTGTTAAAGAACGAAACAGACGATTTAATTGAAAATGAAACGAAATATTGTTAAATATGAATATATTTAAAATGTGAAAAAATAATAGGAATATATATATATATATATATATATATTTGTTTTAAAATTGTTACACTAAGCCTCCCCTAAAAACGGATGCATCTCACCTTTTATTTAAATTTGCCACCCCCCTTTCAGAAAAATGTTTCCATTTCTTGAAAATATTCTCTGCTGACGTAATCAAGATTAATGTCTTGGAGTATCGAGAAATTTGAGGCACGGCATGTGTGCGGCAGAAATTATTGTCTCGCTTAAAAACTTTTAGCGACATTTTGAGGCTAAATACATATAAGAATGGTCGCGTCATTAAGACTAAAATATTGGAAGGAGGATTTCCCTCTTTTGCGGATGGATGACCACACAACACAGAGAGAGAGAAACTCCATTAATACACATTTGTACCGACTCCTGCAATTCTCTCATCTTACTCCATGTTTGGTCACAGATGACATTTTATGTTTATGACAAGAGTTGATTGTTGAAATAGTTGACTCTGACAGTGGACTCTTCTGAAAGATGACTTTGATTAATACACTAAAACATTCATCGAATCTTAGACATAAGATTTTATGTATATGTTGTGGTGTTGATTGTTGAAATCTTTGATTCTGATACTGAAAAATGACTCTGATTAACACAATAAAATAATCATCGAATCTTAGAAACAAGATTTTATGTTTATGTTGTGGTGTTAATTGTTGAAATACTTGTTTCCGACACTGGATTTTTACTGAAAGATGACTCTGATTAACACAATAAAATTTTCATTGCACTCTAGAATCAAGATTTAGTGTTTATGCTGTTTTATTAATTGTTGATATAGTTGACTCTGAATTTTTCTAAAAGATGACTCTGATTAGCGAAATAAAATTTTCATCGAATTCTAGAATTAAGATTTTATGTTTATGACAGAGTTGTGGAGTAAAAATACTTAACTCTAACACTGGACACTTCTGAAAGATAACTCTGTTTAACACAGTAAAATATTAATCGAATCCTAGAAACAAGATTTCATGTTTATGCTACGGAGTTAATTGTCGAAATACTTGACTCTGACACTAGGTTTCGTCTGAATGATGACTCAGATTTGCACACCAAAGTTTTAATTGATCCATAGGAAATTTTTAATATTTTCGCATTTTTTAAAATTAATTTTGTGATATTTTGTCATAATTGTAACATTTTACTAATCATTTAAGTACTATTAACAGATAATCAAACACAAAAAAAATTTCAAATAGGAAGACTTAATTGACAATCAGAAAAAGTTGATATTAAACTATTTCCTTTCTAGCTTTTTTTTCGGAAGAATGAAATATTCTTGTTTACCATTAATAGCGATTAATATCTGAACAGTATTATTTTTTTGCAGGAAAAATATTTTATTCCTCTCCAAATCAAAATGGAAATTAAATGATTTTACTACCAGTTGTTTTTCACAATTCCAGGTTTGGCTCGTTGCGCTTGCTGTTTTACGTGATGATAAGACAATCGATGATATATTTATGAATGGACTATATGAATGGAATGATAATGATTCATTTATAAATGCAAACAATAGCTCATACATTTATGAATGGACTATATGAATGGATGACTATTGACTGCTAGATAATTCATGAATGTAGATAATTGTTGATATATTTATGAATAAACTAAATGAAGGGCATGATAATGTAGATCTTCGTTAAGATGAATCACTTATAAAAAAAACAGAACAGATTAATTTTTTTCAATAAAATTTCTGCGATTTACTTAAAAAAAAAAAACTGACGAATTTTGTTTATAGCATATAAAGTAAATCCTTTATATGCTATAAACAAAATTTGTTTATAGCATATAAAGGGTCGTAATAGAATAATCGTAATAGAATTTAAAAATTTAATGGATCAATAACAAAAAGTGTTAAAAACTAGAATTTTTTTTAATACTAAAGATAAAGTATATATTTACGATAAATTGCCCTATACATGATAATATCTAAAAAATAATATTCAAGCGGAATTAAAAATATCAAAACCATTTCAGTTGTTCAAGGGAATAGAGTTGCATTAAACTATTTAGCCAGAAACATGTTCGGATTTTTACCGGCAATCAAACAGATTTTGATGCTTTAATATTAATTTTCCCCAATTATTATCTGTCCCATTTTGCTAACATTTTTGTTTCTTTTTCCCTTAAATATGAATTTTCAACCCTTAATTCACACATTTTTTTAAACTTCATATCTTACAACCATTCTAAAAAAACATTAGAAGCTTATATCATGGTATTATACAAATGTAACTTTTAAATGTTACGATAAGGCCATGTTAAACATGGTGGTGAACAAAAATGTCTGCCTTCAGCTCACCTGCCATGTCTTAGCGAAGCAAACTCTTTTCTATGCAAATATATATATATAGATAGAAATGAGGGGGGGAGCAGGGAAACGATAATGATAGCTAATGATAATGCTATCATAATCGAATCAAGGGACAAGAACAATTATCTCATGCAGATTGAAGGGAAATGGACGAGAGAGTATAAAATGAAACGGAGGAAATAATTAAGGAAAATATCTGATTTAAAGTCACCACATCTGGAGTACGAAGCACATTACGGATTAAGAAAATGTATACACTGAACACAGAGACATTTCCTACAAAAATTAATATTTTCACACATAAACAAGTAATTTTGGATGAATATGGTTAATATTTGAGCAATGACAACATTGTTGTAAGATTCATCTACCTTGAACACAATATTGAGACAAATATATACATTTTTTGAAGACCAGACTTACTTTTAAAGAAGTGTCTACTAAAAATGGCAAAACAAAAAAATGTTTTACTTGTTTTTATCCATTGGCAAAAATAAGTCTTGGTTTGGATTTGATGGTGTGCACACACTTTTTAACTGTGTTCAAGAGTGATAATAAACAGTGCGCATGCGTCGTCATTCCATGCGTTGCTATGGCGACCGCTGCTGTTTGATAATATTTTTAGAATTCTTTTTTTTTTGCGGTTTTTTATTAATTTATCAGATTTACTTATATATTCACATAAAAAATTTTTATTAATGAATTATTTTCTAATTTTTCTTTTTTGGTTTAGTTCATAGAGGGGAAAAGTAAATAGAGCGCGAACATCATTATAATTTTCGTCCTAACAATGAAACCACCTGATTGAAGGGATAAAAGAAAAAAATTTTTGCCTTCCGTTTCTCCTTGTTATTTCAATGGAAGAAAATCGATGCAGAAATTTTAAATTCAGAAGTCTTAAAATAGGTTGGTTTACTCTACCACATTTGGTTGTACAAAAAATTTGTTTAAGAAAAAAATTTGTTTCTCTGGCAGGCATTTTTAATGTATTTACATAATAATTTTAAGTATTTTTATATTCTTTTTATTATTAACGTATAATCATTACTAACGTTACGTATAATAAATATTACTGGTTTGACGGTGATTTCAATATAAATATGAATGCTGAAGAATTGAAAGTGTAACATGTTGAAGCATGTATATAACAAGGATATGAAAATCAATCCGACGACAAACATCGATGGAGACAGTTTTTGCAACCCATGATTTGAAATGTTGTGGCGTTTATCGGAGTCAAACCAGAAAGAAAAAGCATTTGAAGATATGATTAAAATGTGTCTGTAACAGTAGGATATAAAGTTTGTGAAACTGCAACACAATTCGGGAAACATTGTAAAACAATTTTAAAAATAGCATCGACTTTTTTAATTATGTGCTTAACATTTCAGCTTGTTGAGTTGAACAAGAACGGCTCCAGACATTCTATGAAATAAAAAAAAATGAATCTTTCAAGTTGTAAAAATGCAAAATGCTGAAATAGCAAACTCATTTTTTCCCAGCGTGGAGAATTTGGAGCCTAACAACACAAATGGTGCAATATGAATGGCTCACTTCTGTAACTTCAAAAGTCTGGTGTACATATGTGTTTTATATTCAGAAGTGGGTTTTACTGAAAGGAGCAGCAGGCTGAAAAAAAAGGGGGCATTTTAGTGGCAGGGTGTGGGGCAGAGCTAAGATGACATAAATTGTCGTCGCCTAGGTGCTTACGGAGGAGATTTTTCGGTTGAGCGACAAGAGTTCGACATTCCTTTCAGAAGTGCGAGAATTCGTTTTGTAACAATGCTTGAATTCGTTATGTAAAAAATGTTATGGGTTCCGTCCCCCTTCCAGAATCTAAAAGAAAAAAATAAGCTCTAATGCTCCATTGTTCTAAGAGGGGGCACAATACAAAAACTAAACTTTCTTCCGTTTTATGAATATTATGGAGAAGGGAACTGATATCCGAATGGTTGTTGAAAAGCTGCAAAATCATGACGCAAAAAAAAGTAAATCCCAATCTTTGGATTTAAAAAAAATTTCTTAATTTATATAAAATAAAAAATAAAATAAAAAGATAAAATGTTGATAATGTTGCTTTTTTTTTTACTTTTGATCTACTGAATTTGTTTTTTCAAAAAATTATATCGTAAATTGTGATTTTGTATTGACACTTTTTAGGCAAAATATATTGAATACAAGAGTAAAAAGCAAGTAAATAAATCCGAAAAATAAACAATTTTATTAATGATGTGGAGTTTTTGGTATTAAGAAGTTAAGTAGCACATCTCAATTAAGCAAGGAATAATTTGGATTTTCGATTTTTTCATTTTGTTTTATGAATAAAAATTTTTTTCACGAGCTCACCGCAATGTTTATTAAAACTGACTAGCATAAACACATGCCATATAATGCTTTCATTAATCGATAAATGTAAAAATAATATTTATCAATGACTATTAAATAATTAAAAGAAGTATATTATTATCAATATTTTAATTAATTAAAATCAAAGTAAAATATTTCTCTATGAAATATTTTAATTATTTCCTTTTATTTTATTTCACACGATTATTTTTTGCCTTAAAATTTAAATAAATGATTAAGATGACATTAACTTGTTTAAGTAACTACTACACATATTTTTATTGTGGATTCAGAGCAGAAGAATACAAAGTTTTTCAAAGGCAAAAATTAATCTAAAAATTTTGTTTTTGATTTTTGTTAAGTAACAATAAATTTAAGCATCATAGGACTTGTATCGATTTATGATCTTTGTACGCGTTTGTAGATAAATTTTGAAAAGACTATCAGATGCAAGGGACATTTTCTTAATATTTTAAATATATTTGTAATTTTATAAGTTGTATAGATTAAAATCATTATAAATAGTCCCATGTTTGAAGAATTTATAAAATTTGCAGAAATTCAGTTAGTTTAAGTTTAGACGATCAGTTTATTAGTTTACATATTAAAAAAACACCATTTAAAAACTTTAGTGTCCTTTAAACTGCATTTTTATTTAAATTTTGAAGTTTATATTATTTAAGTAATAGTTCTAGTTGTTTTAAATGTTGCTTATAATTTAAAAATACATAAATACATCATCATATAAAAATACAAAAATGAATAAATACATTATCATCAAGTTTAATTTCATAATTTTCAATGTCAGTAACAATAAAATTAAAATAAATCAATTTAATTGTTCTCTGAGATTTAATAATTAAAAAAACGGTTTTCCATTGAATTATTCAGTTTTATAAGGGAATACTCATCTAGAAATATTCAAATATTTTATTTCAAAAACTTGATTTTCAGAATTTATTAATACAGAATTTACGTGATTAAAAGACAAAATCTTCTATGATGATGCACCAAAAATATTCAATGTTTTAAAAAATAGAAGACGTTAAAAATGTAAATGATTTTTTTTTCAAGAGTTTTTGTGTTTTTTTTTTAGTTTTTAGAAATCTCACTTAACTTTTTGAAATCTCCCTCTGTTTTTGAGAAAGGGTGAGAAATTCTCGCCCATTTTTTTCCTTGATGAAAACACTGGAAGTGCTTAAAAAGCATCAGCAAATTCATTTCTATATTCAGTTGTTGTTCAAGTTAAAACGATGGGGATGATGAATTCGATTCACCTTCAACAAACTTTGTTGTCGACCCAGTCTGGCGCAAACAGAGAACGTTGTACAGTTAATCAGCCTAATTAAGCTTTTGTATTGAGAAAGGTTCTAAGATCTTTAAGTTATCATGAGGATTTTTTTTTTGGACGTTAACCTATTTCTGGTAGAAATCCAAGGAAGAGAAGGAGGATGGTTGTAAAACCTTTATATTATCATATAGGTTTCCTTGGACAATAATGCAGTTAATTTTCTGTGGTTTTTTGCTTCAAGACAATTAAAAAAACTATTAAAAAAATTATAAACATGTGGCAACCCGTAGTAGATTATTGTTTAGCCAAATATTAGCGTTAAAAAATTCTCTAAGTAAAAGCAGAGTGATGAATTCTAGAACAATTAAAATGCAATGGTTGATGTTCAAAGTGCCAGGAATGTAAACAAAATAATCGCCACCATGTATCCAATGGAAAAGTTTCTGAGAATCGACGGCTCCTATTTTAGGGACTATGTAGTCGAGCCTAAACAACTTAAAGCCCAGAATGGATTTATCCAGAAAGTTTCGGACATTAGAAAAGATACTGCTATCCTGAGTCTCATGCTACCTCTTTTGAAATCTAGAAACCCCTTGGAAATAACTAATGTTGAAGCAAAATTGGATCTAATGGAAACTATCCATAGTGAAAGAAAGAGATGTTGCACCAAGTATTTTAAAAAGGCATACCCTGGAGACCATTAAGGTTAGATAGCCAACTAAAAATTGGTTGCATGCCACTGGTTTTAAATTTGACTGCCACTTCCATGTAGGAACTGGTGTTTTTTCGAACCTCTTTTCTTTCCACGCCCCCAGCAGGCTACATTGCAATCGCCTTTGATGGTAAAGTGGTGGCCATGAGCATGGCCTTACACCAACTACGGGTTCTTTAACAAAAATTTGAAAATGCAGTCGGCTTTTCGGAGTCACATTCGAACAAATAGTTCTGTGGAACTTCCATTGACACCTGAATCTCCCGATTTCAAAAACTCTTGAGACCTCTGAATTCGAAGGGAAAATGAATCGTTCTCCAATGAGTATCTGTCCATTGTGGTGTTTGGGGGTAATGAAGGCAGATTTTCTTGCAAAAAAGGTGTAAATTCATTACAACATCCAAGTTACAGCAACTTCTTTTTTGGAAAATTAAACTGTATCTGAAAAATCTATGTGAAACTAATTCATTGCGGGATCTTTGGACTCGTACAGCCCTAAAAAGTTGGAAGGAGGACAAGCCATTCTTTAATACCTGGAAAACCTAGACGTAATGCAGCTGTGGCCTTCCGTTTATTTAAGGGCGATGATTGTCTCTCTGCTCATTTGCTTCGTTATGTTCTTTCCGCCCCGCCTTTTTGTTCACTTTGTAATACTGGGGAAAAAACGGGCAGGGACCATTTATTTCAATGTGGGGCCCTTAGTGAACACACTGAATTGTCAAGATATAGGGAAGCAGGAGAACTTTTAGGGCTTCGACTTCAGTCCTGTTTTGTCATTTTATGTACATATTTATACTTGGATTTTTATCTTTTTAGATAATTTTATCTTTTTGTGCTTTGTGCCGTGTGATTGAAAATAGAAATGCATTCAATGTCCCCCTATGCCATCAATGCAGGTGCTAGGCCAGTATGTAGTCATCAAATGCATTTTAGCAATGTGCTCTCTTCATGAAGCTTCTAAACAGGGTGGCAGTCACCATTATTCTTTACACAGAACTGGGAATCGTTTGTAAAGATGCCATACCGTCATTCCTGTGTCTAGGTTGGTAATTGATCTCACCAACGAATGCACCTCTGTTTGTAAAGCAGAGACAGGGATAGCAGAAGTTAGGGTTACTTTACTGAAAGCTCATAATGTTGCAAACGTCTTTGAACAGGTTTTAGCAGAAGCCTGTTGGCGTGCAAACCACTCGGTTTTTAAAATCGTAGTCCGTGGTGTAACTATGGAATTCTCCATGGCCATGTGGATAAAATGTCTGCCTTTACTATTTGTGGAAAAGAATCTCTGAAATATAATATGACGAGCCATAAGACCACTCTGAACCCATTGATTCCATATTCTGAGGACAGCAAAGAGATCTCGGTCGAAGTGAGCTGCATTATTGCGTTATGAATTGAACCGCAATATTGCTGAAAGATTATAACCAGTGGGCTATAATATTTCCGAATTCAATGTCAGATATGTGTTGGTAGACATTTTATCGCTTCTAACGTGACTCATTAAAATAACTTTAATCGAAAACGCTGTCAAATGCAAATTGATGGCAGTCAAAGTTTTGATTAATAATTTAACCAAATTATTTTCACAACCAAAAAAAAATTAAATAGTTTTCCCATCTCGTAAAGAGTTTTTTCCAGAGTAAAAATTCTTTACTGCTCTAGTTCCTGTTTTTCTTCTTCTGAAATTTAACATTTGTACAACTTTCTAATTTTTGAACCGCAGCTCTGTTTTTATTCATTTATTTTGAGACATTTTTATTCTGAATATTTCGGCTGTGACCATCGCACACAGTCTAATTCATGATATTTCCTTGCAGAAGAAAGGCGTGAATCAACAGACAGCACAATCAACACGCATAAAAAGGTACAAGGTCTGTGACAGGGTGCGATTGAAGCATACTCCAAAATAGTTGAAATTTTTAAGAGTAAAATTAAGATTTAAATGCTTCAGTAATTTTTTTAAAAAAACTGCAATAATCTGTCAGAAAGGCAATAAATCAACAAAAAAAATATTTTTTAATTCAATTTTTTATTTATTAGACATTAAAAATTACAAGAACTCAAAAATAGTATTTTAATTATAATATATAAGTAGCTTTAATTTTAGAGAATTTACCTTTGATCATGATTTCAATAACTAATAATCAGAGATGATTGTGCTTCGGAGAAAATCCGGCTTTCCGGATTTTTTTTTTTTTTGCTAATCGCGATTCGGAAGTTTCCGGAAATTCAAAGTCCAAAAATTTCAAGAAATCATTGATTACATGTATGTATAAAAATTCTTGTATATTTTAGTTAGAAGTATTAGGACTAGAATTTATGCTTGGCAAATTTTTCATTTGTAAATATTTTCTTTGGTAGAATAATAAATGTGATTAGTGATAAAAATAAACTTATACATAATCATTCATTTAAATTATGTAGCATATAATTTATTTTGAATTTCACATTTTGAAAATATCAATGACTAAAGGCATTAATTTTTTGAAATGCGTCGTTAATGATTTCAGTCAAGAAATTTTCAGGATTTTTGAAATGGGCTCACGATCACCCCTGAACAATGCATAAATCAGGTCAACCCTTTCAGAAGCAACAAACAATCGTTTCAAAATTCTAATATAAGCAGAATTTAAAATTATCTAGCTTATTTCGCTGCTTATGATATTTTTACAAATAAAAGTGAGCACTTAACGTTAGTGGGAGTAGAATAAAAACAGAAGCAAGGAAGGGGAAGAAAAAAAAGTTCGATTCGAAAGTTGTTGAAGCTTCTTCTCTCGGAAGGTGACATTTTGCATGCTGATCAGGCCAGAGTTGAACTCACGAAACATTAGGCATGATTCCTTGACCCCCCTTGTCCCCCAACATACAACAAGCAGACGCGTGCCCTGATGCCCGGATATGCCCTCCCCCCTTTCCCCCCATTTTCAAAGAGTGTGATTTTCGAGGGTAAAACTCTTTTGCAGTTTGGAAAGAAGGTTTAATGTGTTAACTTGCGACAAAACTCAAGGGCCGTTGAGTTTCAATGGATCAGATCGAAGTTGGTCCAAAAGGTGTCGTGAATACAAGATGGGTAAAAACTTTGTTCTTTTGTTCCATTTCTTTTCTTTGAGATTTATTTCTGGAATTGGGTTGAAGGGGTTGTTTAGTGAGATTTTCTAAACGGATGCATCTTACCCCTTCCAGCAATTTTTTTTTTTTTTGAAATTTTATTTCTAGTTTTATTTAAAACGCCATAAAAAGGAAAACATTTCAAGTAAATTTTCAGTAAAAACAGATAAAAATGGTTTAAGGAGATAGATTTAAGAGCGCTTTTTTTGTATGGCCAACAAACACACTATTGCAACTTGTACAACATACGTATGTTTTTAGGTATATACATGGCCAAATTATTAGAGTCACTATAAGATCACTATAGAAAATTATTGTTTCTAAGCAGCTGAAACCGGTTTACACTTGCTTAAGTTCGGTTATCAATGGGTTACTATTGTAATGCAATAGGTTAAAAATAAATACAAATAGGAAGTGTATAAAAATCTCTTGCATAAAAACCCATTACACGTATGTTTAAATATAAAAGTATTGCATGTAAACTCGTTCAAATCATGTGATTATTAAAAAACTACAGTGCGTCTAATAATTTGGTCTAATTATTATAATATTCTAATATAACACTTGATATAATATTTATATAATATATCGTCTAATTTATTTAATCGTCGAATTTATATAACATATCGTCTAATTTAACCCATTGATACACTAACGTAAATAATTTCAAACCGGTTTCAGTTGCGTAAAAACAATGCAGCTGTATAGAATAATGAAGATTTTACATAAAATCTTATTGCGCGTCTAATAATTTGGCCAGGGGCTGTGTGTCTCGTTTTGGTTAGTATGGCAGATAGCAGAAAACTTCACAAATGAACTCTACTAATTTCAATCGAGTTGCCAAAGATACGTCAGAATGTGCATTGTACACATGAACGTTTGTTCAATTGAAACGATGAGTTCGGAAACAGGTCGCCAACAATGGATTTCCTTTGGAGATGGCTCGTTTTAGGACTCATCGATTCAATTGTTGCTTTTAATTAATTTCATTGGAGCAGTACTTAGCTAAATTATATCTTATAAGAGCACACGATTTTTGCTTCAGATAGGGGTTTTGATGTGTTTAAGCGTAAAACAGATCTCTGAAGATAACTGTTTTAGTAAAAAAAATAAGCACATGAGGTAAAAATCAGGAACATAAAATAACGTCTCGATACGAGCACCCAATTTAAAGAAGAAAAAAAAAAAAGTAGTACTTGTTCATTTTTCTCTCTCGGGGGAAAAATCTAATCATTTTCCCTGTCACAAGTTTGATTTTTCCCTTTTTATAGCTCCGAATCTCACTCTTTCAATAATTCTGATATATTTAGACCTGGCCATAAGCTACCTACCGTAATGTGTCCTTAACATTCCGAACAACCCAATATTTATAAAATATTTCAGACAGTCACCTAAGTGACTATCTAAATATCGACACTCCCCATGGACTTTCCATGGGGAATGTCGATATAGATAGTCGCCGATAGTTATATATTAGTTATATATACATAGTTATGTATGTTGCCGATAGTTATGTATTTTGGCGATAGTTATGTATTTTGGCGTGAAAGTCCCCATGGATATGTGGGACTTTCACACCAACATACGTAAAGCAATTATATAAATGTTAACATTCACCATTAGTCGGCATTTAAAATAAATATTATTTTCACCTTTACCCTATGATAATCCCCGATAAATATTGACCTTTACCCGATGTCAAACTTTCATGCTAAACATACACACAATTTAAGTCGCTTCTAGTCTTCAGGCCAGTGCTATTTAGAATTTAAAAGTGGGAGATTTACTTAACTCTTTTTAAGTCCCGACATTCACTAAATATCGATTTTTCATTCTAAAACATGCATTATTATCTTCAAAGTAACTATGTAAATGTTGATAAACATAAGATATTGGAGTTACATTCGAAAATATATAAAATTTTTATCAGTGTTTATGTAAATATCGATATTCCCCAAATATCGGGCATTTATTCTAAAACATGTTATTTTTCACAAAATGATATTTCATATAAATATCGACCATCACTAGATGTCAAACTTCCACTCTAAAATACACATTATTTTAGTAGTTTCCAGTTTTTATGCCAGTGATATTTAGAATCTAGAAGTGAGAGATTTATTTAAGTTATTTTAAGTCCCGACATTCATCAGATATCGGGTTTTCACTCTGAAACATACGCTATTTTCATCAAAGCAACTATCGATGTTCACAAAATATCGGGCATATTGTTTTCAGCAAACGAAATTTTTCGTCAAGAGCGACTCTAAAATATAGATTATTTTAGTTCACACAGATTATATTATCACATTATAACAGATATTTAGATCACAGATATTTGGATCATATCACATTATAACAGATATTTAGAACACAGATATTTAGATCATATCACATTACAACAGATATTTAGATCACAGATATTTAGATCATATCACATTACAACAGATATTTAGATCATATCATATTATAACAGATATTTAGATCATATCACATTATAACAGATATTTAGATCATATCACATTATAACAGATATTTAGAATTAAAAAGCGAGAGATTTAGTTAAATCATTATAAAGAAAAAAAAAAGAAAAAGATAAACTGTTTAAAGTTCATTCTAAACTGGAATCCCTTTCTAAAATTTTGTAGATGTGATCGCACATGTTCGCACCACTCGTCATTCGAGAAAAAAAAAAGAAAAAAGAAAAATACAATAATAAATGAAGGTTCTTAACAGAAAGAAAGAAAAAAGGAAAAAAAGGTTATTGTAGTTGCCAAGTTTCAGAAGATATTTCAATAGCCGAGGAGTAAAACTTTCTTGCATAATTCATTCTTTTAAGCAGTTTCTTTTTAAAAAAAGAAATCTCTTAAGGTTTTAAAGAAGTAGAAAAAGAGGGTTACTATTCGCACTTTCTTCCAATTCAAATACAAGGGGGTGGATGGGGGGTGTCGAGCGGATACAAAACAAGAGAAGGAAACGGCAACAATGCGGAAGTCCAGGAGGCGCCTCCTATACGCACTCGCGGACCCTTAGAAGGTGATGTCTTCCTTTGTTAGAAGAGAATTTCCCGCATATATTTTATATCATTTTCTGTATCTTCCCAACGACCAGTTCAGCGCCTGCAAAAAGGAGGAGGAGGAGGGAAGGGAGAGAGAGTGTAAACGAAAAATATGTTTTCGTGTGCCAAAAAGAAGTGTTTGTTGTTCATTTAAATTTGAAGGAAGAAAATGAATGTTTCTCAGATCTGACACATAAAACGATGTTTCTTGCTTTAAATTTTGAAATTTTAATAAACTTAATATTATCTTTAAAAAGTTACGCTGCTAATGATATGTTATTACCAGAGACTGGAAAAACTGCATTATATTTGTAGTTATATTAAATTGTTTTAGTGGTTCATTGTACTTACATTATTTTTGTAGTATTTGCTACTACTATGTTACTAATGTAGTTAATTACAACTACAATTACGTTTTTTTAAATGTAGTGACTACTAACTACTTTGGAATTTAGTAACTACTTCACTACTTTAGTGAGACGAACTTTGCTAGAGAACTTAAATAGACATCTCTGTTCAAAATGATTTTGAATTATAAATCGGCTTACATTAAATATAAAGGAATAATTAAGAAATATCAATTCATGTTTACACTGGGCAAATTGTTATTCCAAATAATTTTTTTCGATTTAGTGCATTTAGCCTTCAACTTTTTACGTCTTTTTCGACATCAAATGTTTCATTTAAGAAATGCAAAATTATCAAATACTTGAAATTTTTTTTATTATTTAATGCTCTATTATTTCCTCTATAAAATTAAGTACATCGAAAATACGTTCTCTACTTTTTAATCCAGAGGTCGCCAAAGTGGTCTATATGGACCCCCAGGGGTCTATTTAGCAAAAGCGAGGGTCGATCTGAGACAGGGGGGCGAATGGGGGTCGATCCGAATCGGAAGGGTCAATTGTGGGTCGGAAAAAAAAACAGTTCTCAATACGCAAATCACACATACCTAATTAAGTATGTAAAAGTTGTGAGTTTTTTTTATGATTGACTCAATATCAGTTTCTTTATAAAACATAAATTAATAAACGTATATTTATTGAGGTGAAACAAGTATTTACGTACCACCGCGCAGTGGCACGAACTTTATAAGTCATATGCATATGTGCACTTGTCCAAATGTCACGTGTGACGAGCATTGACGTTACAAATGCAAATATCTTACGCGGTTTCAGCTATCTTTGCAAACTGTGTTGAATATTTGCAGTGTCATTATTAAAACTTTTATAGTTTGGGATAATTAGTTATTGTTTCGATAAAACCATTCGTTTGGTTTCGATATCAATTTTAATTATCAATGCACAAAAAAGAAGGTAAGCATTAATAATATGGATTAGTACAGCCCGCGACAAAACTATAGCACACTTTGTATTTTTTTACGAAAATTACAAAATTGACCAATTTTGACGAAAATTGACCAATTTTGAACCCAATATAGCGAACCTTGCAAAAAAACACCAGGCCCACCCATCTTATTGATCAAGAAGCAGTAAATCTTTAGTTACTTTACTTATTATATCTACTTATGCATAATTACTTATTATTTAATAATAAGGTATTTAAATTTCAAAATTAATATATTTTTCTTAAAACTATTGTTACACAATGTACTATTACTTTAATAAATGTTTAAAATCATAAAATAAATGTACAAAGACAGTATCTACTAGAGTTTTATTTTAATTAACAGAAAATTACTTTTGTGGGGGGTCGATGGAGATTTCGAAAAATTATATAGGGGTCGATAATCAAAAAAGTTTGGTGACCCCTGTTTTAATCATTCGTGAAACATCAATGAGCATTCGCATATGAAAAGTGTGATCAAAGTTATTAATTATCGTAAATATTATTTGTAATGACTAGTTTAAATATTAGTTATACGTGATTTTAAATGCGCAATTTCTGTTAAAGCTCAGCTACAGGGTCATTTTCATTGCATCCATTGCCGGACCCGCAAAGATTTGTACCCATAAAATTCGAAAAATTAATCGAAAAAGTAGTAATTCTAAACTAACGTTATAAGCAGTTGCCAGGAATTGCTACAAACTACTGTATTATTATTTTTTTTGTATCGCACTACTTACTAATCTCATCTTTTTTTTTTAAAAGTAGCACACTACGCTACAAACTACGAAGAAAAAAAATTAGCAACTACAATAGTTTCTTGTAGAAAACTACTTCCGGCCACTGGTTATTACTAAGGCTAGGATTTTGGTAATTCAAAATACTAAAAAAAAAAAAAATGCACTTTTAAAAAGCTTAAAAACATCAAAAAATAACCTTCAAGTAAAAAATAAATTAGTTTATTATCAAAAATAAGTTTTAAAATGTTTTTTTTTTTAAATTATGATATAAATAAATTATGATTATAATTTAAATTATTTTTTAATTTGATCCAAATTACAAAATTCAAATGAAACATTGCTTATTCAATTGCAATTTTTTTTTTCAATTTTTATCGTAATAACAAATATATAGTAAAAAAACCCTTCAAAAATAAAGTTTTTTTCTCAAAAGATTATCGATATTAATTTTGAATTACGTCCTATCGTACAATCATTTAAATTTTCATCGACGTGAATATGTTCAACGTTGAACCTCATAATTTCACTTCTTAAACTTGATTACAAGATTCTATGGTGAATTTTAACGGAGCATCATTCAATTTAACAGATTAAGATTTTGCGATGGTTAAAAACATTTCTTTTACCTGTTAGTTTCCCTGCTATAATTAGAATAATAATTAATCCCCCCTCTTGTTATTCAGAGAGAAAAAGAGAATTAGAGGAAAAACTTCAATATAAACGTGTCCAAATACAAATTATTTGGTTGGATAAGGCTCTGTTATGACTCATATTGTACTCTATTATGATTCAAAATATCGATATTTTAGTCCAAATCATGCACATTACTGTTATTAGCAATGATATTGATGATCAAATTACCGATTAAACGGTTCAAGTATCGATATTATGACTTAACTTTAAAATATCCCATTTTTTGGAGAGTATTTTTATGTTCAGGATATTGAGTAAAAAATACAAAATGTCTTTTCAAGCAAGCAATAAATTAACAAAAATAAGAGCATTCGAAAAAAGCATCACATTGGCAAGTGGGTGCCTGCAACTAATCACATTGCTGTGTGTAATCTCGTGGTTGTGCATGGAGTGTTTATTAAACAGTTTTGAGGCTTGTGTTTATTATCACGCTGAATCAATTTTAGGGGTAGACGGAAAAAAAGGTCCCGGAAAAAAAGGTACGGAAAAAAGGGTCCCTGGAAAAAAAGGTCCCGGAAAAAAAGGTCTCGGTAAAAAAGGTACCTTCATAGGGAAAATCTGTAGGGATATTTCCCCTCTCGCTTTCTGGGCAGCATGAATGCTTCTCGCTGTTTGAATGAATATTCTTTTATCTGTAATAATTCAGATTAGATCATTGAGGTAAGGAGAAGGGTAAGGGGGGGGGGACTTATGGGCTGGTTGTATTACGCTTTTTTTTTTAAATTTTATTTCATTTATTTATTCTTCTTTGATTATTTTTTAAAGCGGGAAGATACTATTTAAATTTTTCAATAATGTTTTGTTTTTTTTTGTTAATTTTTTTAAGTGAAAAATGTGTTATTTTCTATTTTAAATTATATTTTGTGAAGAAGTTGCTAATGTGAGGCTTAAAGTAGCCAATCGGGGAAGTTTGGAGAATTTATGTGTTGGATGTTCATTCGTGATTGGAGGTGAAAGTATTGGTCCTTTTTAATTAGTTAAAAACGCGCGACACGAAAAAAAAAAAAAAAAACATGCACGGAACAGCAAAATGCGCTTCAATCTAATCTTCTCATTTCAAATATTTTCCCCTACAGAATTTTCCCTACACAGGTACCTTTTTTACCGGGACCTTTTCTTCCGGGGACCTTTTTTTCCGTACCTTTTTTTCCAGGTACCTTTTTTTCCGGGACCTTTTTTTCCGTACCTTTTTTTCGGTACCTTTTTTTCCTAGAACCAATTTTAGGATCAGACTTTATTTTAGGATCAGATATATTAGCAAACTGACGTCACGCGTGTTCGTCGAATCTGATTGGCTAACCGACACGTGACCTATTGTCGCATCTAATTATATAAACTTAACCAGAATATTTGTCCCAAACTTTTTCTAAATATTTATTTTAACGCAATGATTTTTTTTTTCAAAATTGAATTATTATATAAAGATTAATTTAAAGATTAATAGAAAGAAACATTTTACAATTTATACTTTTCCACTAAATAACAAAGATTCTTAAGCAACTTTAGGAATTTTCTGAATTTTAATCATTTCTCTTATAGTGCTGTGATTCACTAATCGTTCACAGATATTACTTTATTTTACCCATGCTTTCCTTCAAAACTTAGGTAAAAATCAAACATTTCACTTTTAATTTTAATATTTTTAACGTATCACTATCTCCTGTGTATAATAATTATCATAGATGGCGCTCTGTGCAATATTGCCTTAATTAGTTCAAATCATTTTATTCATAATTATTTACAATATTACAACATCATAATTATTTACTTCGTAATTAATTATATTTTACGTTATGAAGTTTGTTTATTTTCATTTTTAAGTAACCGTCGTTGAACAGCCAATCCAATTTCGGGTTAACGATTTCTAATGTTTAACTCCGTAGCCTTGTACTTTTGAACCCAATCCAGAAGACAAGGGAACTCCTAGATCAAGGAGTGGAAGAAATGTTGCCTTCGTGGAGGACTTTTTGATGGAACTAATCCGCATTTGCGTTTTATGGAGAGGAAGACCATGAAAACTCCCACGGTTACCCTGACGGCAAGGGGACTCTAACTCATGATCAGTTTGCCATTGAGTATAATTTACGCTGGTACTGTGGTCGGTGTGAGGTAGGTGAGGAATTCGAATCGACTAGCCATCTCGGGGATTCGAACCCGGTTCTCCTCTCTAGAAGGCGAAAGCTCTTTCCTCTAAGCCACTAAGGCTGCATACATTTAGAGCGAGTTTTTAATATTTTATGCTACGCAAACAAAATAAAGATTCACTCATTTTGAGTGCGTAGCACAGATAAAGGAATGTGCGTTCACAAACGAAACGAATGATTGTACTCCAAGATTATTGTACTTCAGACCCCCTTCTCCGAGAGACTTGTTAGGTGATATAGATTGTACTAATAATACTATTGTACAGGGATAGAAAGGAAAATAAATCAGGCACTGGTCTGTTTAATTGTCTCTGTTACATATTTTTTTTAAAAAGAGAAGTTAATAAAGTGACTTTAAAGAAAATCTTACAATACATAGAATGTGTTATGCGACAACTTTGATGAAATGAATGCTACATTGTGACAAAATCACAGACCAAAACATGAAACCGAAAATAAAAAAAATAAAATAAAAAAAAATAAAAAAATCAATTTAGATCAATTGCGGCTCCGATAGTTCCACTGATAATTATTTTATGGTGGACCGAGACAAAATTTAGCGGACAAACAGACCATTGTTAATTTTGAGCCCAGTATTACAAGAGATTTACAATTCAAAATTCCATTCCGTAAACATCATACGTGCTAGCATATTAATTATCTTTAATAAAAAGTTATCTACATAAGTCAACATTTTTGATGGTTTTTCATTGATGAACCCACATAATCTTGATGGTAACCAACATAAGTAACCATCATCTCAATGTAGGAATTCTGACATATTAATGAGGGTCCAACATAAGAACTTGTTTTGATGGTTTGAACCATCACGAATTTCCATCATAGTATCTTAGAAATCAAATGTTGGAACGATCATGAACCACCATCATCCCAATGTAGGACTGGTTTATGATACAAATTGTTTTGATGGTATATGGCTGAGAATCAACAAGAATTCCCATCAAACCATCATGGAAATGTATACTTGGAATCATCATGAACCTTCATCATGAATTGTTGGTTCATGAGAGTCAAAACTCTCTTAATGGTTAACCCTCAAAGTATCATTTTCCATCATGGAAGTTTGCTTGCATATCAAAAACTAATGTAATGGAAAATATTGGATGATGGCGACTATCAAATGATGTAGGACCATCATGAATCACACCGAAACCAACATAAACCATCAAAATTTTTTGATGGAACCTTCAAGAATTTTGACTTTGGATAATTATACATTTGATACAATTTTTAGTTACATTAAAAGTTTAGGTTCTATAATCAAATTTCACGTTAAACTCATAATTGCGAAAATGTTTTTTTAGTGGTTTATTTTAGTGTTTTTTTTTTTCGGTTCTTCCAAATTCAGTTCCTTTTACGGTACTTTTTTTTCCTTGATTTACCAATTAACACCCTAAAAAATAGATTTTTTTTTCTTCTTTCCCTTCGCAGTCTTTCACATTGTTTTACATTAGCTTCATCAAAGAGTATGTATGTATATATTAAAAATCAAATCCCCCCCCTTTCTGGTGAAATCATGTCTCGTCCTCATTCATTAGAAACTGAAGTACTAGAGATGGAGTGAGAATTTTTTTGTATGTTTATAAAGGAGGCATTCAAACAGTTGGATGCTGTATGTATAGAATAGAGAGGGAGTTATTAATTGGAGGGGGTGGAGATTTAGCACAGGGGGTAGGGATGCTGTAGCCGGAAGGAAGGAATGACTCATTCCAAAAGAAGAAGCGCCATCTCTGCCGATAGTTCTTTTTGGTATTTGAATCAGGTCAAAAAGCGACCGATTGGAACATCGCAACTTAATTAGTGGGGAATGACGCGTTTGTTCGATAGGGGGGGTTTGACAATGAAAGTTATCGGCTAGGATCCCCCCACATTTACCTCCAAATAAGAACGCGTCAGCAGTGAGTAAGAAATTTTCAACTTCTGTAAATTGCAAATAACGCTCTTGTTGAATCATATTTTCAAACATGAATAGATTTGGGGGTTCGGAAAGTTAAATATCGTCGTGTAAAATGACTTTCAGCTAATTATTAAGAGAAGTCGGTTGGCAGACAGGCCATTTCTCGCCTCTAAGTTATGTCAGCACGAAAACTTCAGTTGCATGGATGACGTAGATGAGCGTTTATCGTTTTTTATTTTTATTTAGTAAGAGCATGGTTGATATTATACTGATAAGCATTAAACATTTTTCAATTAATAGTTCAAGTTATGTCATACATAAGCAATATTATTTTTTTAAAAATTTGTATTTTAGAGAAGCATAAATCATTTTTTAAATTAGTTTCTTATGATATTTTTTTATTGAGTGAGCATTATTTGAAACTTCGATATATTATAGTTATTAGCTTGCATTTTTATGATGGGATTTAATTGAAAACGCTCTATTGGAATACTGTAAAGAAAACTGGAATCACACCACAAATAAGATGTTGTAACATGATTAGGACAAAATATACATTATTGGGTGTTGGGCAAAGTATGCGGGAAAACAACTAAGTAAAGTTTAAAGTAATGTACTAATTAAAATACTAAATAAGTAACAACTAAATGAACATGTCGTAGGCTAATTGGTAAGTACCTTTTAATTAGGGATACAAAAATATTTATAGGATAACAATTCGCGATCGCAACGAACTATAGGGGGCGTTGTTGTATGAGAATAATACCTGCGATTTCTATATGAACAGTCATTCATTTACTCTAGAGACGTCTTTAATGTAGCGTGTAGCATTGCAACGTTCCTTCTTTATCATGGCTAATTAAATTTAAAAAAGAAAAATTTTTAATATCCTTTCTTATGCAAACGAAAACAAAATGGTATCTCTTTTTTTTTAGAGAAGGAACATCCAAAACACATCGGAAAAATATTTGCACATAAACAGAAGAAAATATGTATATTCTTATAAGAGTTAAAACCTAATGCCCGAGAAATAGTTTTACTAAATTTAATGATATAATATGAAAGGCCTATTTAAACTTTACATTCCATAGTTTTAAGAATCATATTACTTCAAAAATTAAAATGAACAAAAAGTATACATAAGCCTCATAATTTTATGAAAATTTAATTTAGTAAAAAAAGTCTTTTGACAACAATTTTTATAAAAAAATTTCAAGTTTCAATAAAAATCATTATTTAGAAACTAAAAGACGTAAAATAAAGAATGCTTACGATACAAAGCAAGAAAGAAAAAACCAATTCTAAAAATTCCTTACATTAAAATAAACAACTTTCATGTTTTTTTCTTTTTTGATTCATAATCGGATGCAGAAAACCATTCTATAGAATACTATCATCAAATAAGAAAAAAACTACTTAAAAGTAAAATTTTTTATTTTATAAAAATTAACACTTACCTGCTTTATAAGTCAGAAGAATTCCAAAATGATTTGTTCTTCGATTTTAATTACCATTTTTTAGTGCCACGAAAATGCGTCTTTGGGATTTGCCAAAAATAGAACAAGATGCAATTTTATTTTTTCAGGAGCGAAATATTTTGCCCATTGTCCACCGAAATCCGATAAACTACTTTGATTTTAAATAAAGTGTTTCATTTTATGATTTGACACAAAAATTTTAGGTGTAGATAGGCGGCACTTAAAAACCGCCAAATCTGTAGTTGCGGTGGCGTTAATACATAAGTACCGAATTTTTATTCATACTTTTCTGAATCATATTACTTGAAACATTAGAATATGCAAGAAGTATACATAAACACATAATGTTATACCATTTATGTTTTCAAAAAAAGTATTTTGACAACTATTTTTATCAAAAAATTAGAAACTATAAAACGAAAAGTAAAGAATTCTTTGGATAAAAAACGATTTTAAGAATTTTTTACATTGAAATAAAAACTTTCATACTGTTTCTTTTCTTATTATTCTTATAGTTCTTAATCAGACGTAAAAAACCATTTTGTAGAGAACTATCATCAAATAAGAAAAAAAAATTACTTGCTAATTTTTTATTATAAAAATCATAACACTTACCTTCTTTATAAATCCGCAGAGTTCCAAATGAAATGTACTTCGTTTGAAAGTTTTATTTTCAAATAATATGTACATAGATTATCCCTTTATTACTTTTAGATAACATACCACACATCAAAATTTTATAATTGTAAGATCTCGATATGAATTTGAATATGTAGCCTAAAAACAAAACAGCTGAATTCTAGTTGAAATTATCTATTCTTTCAAAGCTAAAAAATACTTACCAAGAAAACGATAAAAAATTTATTAATCTTCAGAACAAATGACACTATTTCAAGTAATTTGGTTGATTCTTCATTGTTGTTTTCCGAATTATATAGATACAGAAATATATACTGTTCTATAACAAAGAAGAATATTCTATAACTATTGCAGTTCTTGACGTTCTGAATTCACATTTATTTATTGGAATGACGAAAGCAATGTTGACTTCATTTTAATTTGTAATGAATTGAAGACAGAAAAAATTATTTTACCGTAATATTAACATCTGTTAGAGCAAGTGATCATCAAAATGTAAGTTATGTTGTTGGTAATAGAAAGGTAAAAATTATGGAGAAATTGTTCTTCAAATGCTTGGCGTGTTCTGCTTCAATGTTTGGCATATTTTGGTTAGTTTTTCAAGTTCTTCAGCTTTCCCTTAGGGAAATTTTTATTTTTATTTGCTGCTAAGAAAATGGCGTCCGTCATGGCCGATGATTTTGATGGAACTAAATGAAAACGTGATAAATTAATGTCTGATATTTACAGGCTCTCGCTAGATGGCGTACTCGAGCGTTGCGATCGCGAATACCGTTCTGACTTATATTAGTTTTATGCTGATGACAACCAAACCAGTATGAAAATTAATGTAGGAAAACTGGATCCTACCACGTGGTTCACCAGCCAATAAAAATGCTCCGACAGCAATGGAAAACTTCCTCACCATCATTAGATTTTTTATATTCACCCTCTATCCTAAAGACACAAACAAACCCTACCAGAAGTCTTGAGGTCCTTCTGACGTCATAGCATTGAAGCGACTATTTCTTTTTTCGGACATTCCAGGTATGTTCGTATGTACTCGGAATAATCAGTTGTTCTGAATTTAATTTTAGTGGCATGTTTTTGTGAAAAAATGTGTTCTTCATATTTTAAAATATCAAATGAGAATATGAAAAGCATTTATTTATTGAGTTTTCATTTAGTTCTATCATAATCATTGGCAGATTCGGACGCCATTTTCTTAGTAGCAAATAAGAACCAAAATTTCCCTAAGGAAAAGGCAGAAGAACTTGAAAAATCTTTCAGAAACAGAACACGCCTGACATTTGAAGGAAAAGTTCACAATAATTTTTAACTTCTATTATCAACGAACTTGCAACTGATAACTTCCGATTTCGGGATCGCATACTGTTACAGATGTGTGAATTAAGGTAAAATAATATTTTTCTGCCTTTAATTCATTACAAATTGAATTGAAGTCAGCATTGCTTACTTCATTAAATAAATAAATGTGATTTCAGAAAGTATGGAACTGTAATAGTTATAGAATATTCTTTTTAAGCTATCCGAATAACAGCAGTAAAAAACTATCCGAATTACTTGAAATAGTATCATTTGTGTTGATTATTAATAAATTTTTATTGGGTTTTTGGCAAGTATTTTTTTAATTTTGAATGATAAATTTCAACTAGAATACAGCTATTCTGTTTTTAAGTTACATATTGAAATTCATATCGAGCTATTGCAATTATAAAATTTTATTGTGTGGTATGTCATCTTAAAGTAATGAAGGGATAATCTATGTATATATTATTTGAGAATAAAGTTTTCAAATGAAGAACATATCATTTTGGAATTCTCTGGATTTATAAATCAGGTAACTGTTATAATTTTTATAATAAAAAATTTACTTGTAAATTATTTTTTTCTAATTTGATTAGTAAAAAAATTATTAAATAATTTGATTACGTCCGATAAAGAACAAAAAAAAAACATGAATTTTTTTTTTTAATTTGAGAAATTTTTAGAATCGTTTTTTTTTCTTTTTGATAAGCATTTTTTATTTTGTGTTTTTTAGTTCATAAATGATGATTTTTATTGAAACTTAAATTTTTTTGATAAAAATTGTTATCAAAAAACTTTTGTTGCAAAATTAAATGATATAAAATTATAGGCTCATGTATACTTTTTAAAGTAATATGATTCATAAAACTATGGAATGTAAAGTTTAGATCGGCGTTTCATGATATATCATTAATTTTAGTAAAACGATTTCGCAGGCATTAGATACATTTACATTTTTTTCTGTTTATTTACAAATATTTTTTCCGATGTGTTTCGGATGTTCCTTCTCTAAAAAAAAAATACCATTTCGTTTTCGCTTGCATAAGAAAGAATATTAAACATTTTTCTTCTTTAAATTTAATAAGCCACAATAAAGAAGGAACGTTACAATGCTAGACGCTACATTAAAGACGTCTCCAAAGCAACTGAATGACTGTTCATATGGTTATCGCAGGAATTCGTCTCATGCAACAACGCCTCCGATAGTTCGTTGCGATCGCGAATTCCATCCCTTATATTATTAATTCTTCTTAAAATCACATCCGGGTCACCACAAATATTAAGAGACTCTATCAGACAGTGCAATATTCTATCCTTCTCTACTAAAAACTACAACTAAAGTAAAATAAAATTATTCTGACTTCATTTTTACAAAAGAACAAGAAACGTAACACTTTATTTTAACACAAAAATTTTTCCTATAATATCGCCATAGCAAACAATGATGCAAACTCTAGCTTACAGCTTACTTATACAAAAATAACAAATAAATTAAAATCTAGCTTACAGCTTACATATACCTAAATAGCAAAATAAATAAAATCTAGTATTTTTAACACCTGTTATGGATTGTCGTTACAACTATATTAACATTTAGTTGCATTATTCTAAAGAAATGTTGATTTTAAGACTACAATCTGGAGTGCAGAAACAGTTCTTTTCTTAAAGTAAGAAGACGTTTCAAGCATCGGAAGGAATAAGATAGTGGGGTGAAGTGACTATCTGTACCCGTTGGGAACAAGTAGGTTTCGATCGTTAATTGTAAGGAGAGGGATTTCATTTCAGCACGTAACTCGGCGAGAGATGAGGTTAATTCCCGAACAAAAGACATTTAATTGCACCCCTACAAAAGATCACTCTTAATGAATGGGTTAAAATTAATTAAAGATCATCGATTCTCGAAAGAGAATTCCTTCTGCTGCACTCCTTTTCAAAGAGGGAAGATGAAAGAAGTTCATTGAAATGATATTTTAAAACTACGTAACAAGGGGCAAATATTTTAGACAATATTCACACGATGTTAAATACAAAATTTGTTTAATATACAGTCCCTATCCAAATTATTAGACGCACTATATGTAAAATTTTAATTATCAGGTGATACTATACAGTTTTATTGCTTTTACACGACAGAAAACGTTTTGCACTTATTTATTGTTCGTGTTTCAATTGGTTAAATTCGACGATATATAATATAAATTCGACGACTGAATAAATTAGATGATATATTATATAAATATAGAATATTTATTAAATCAGGTATTATATTAGAATATTATAATAATTAGACCAAATTATTAGACACACTGTAGTTTTTTAATGATTACATGATTTGCACGAGTTCATGTGCAATATTTTATAATTAAACATACATGTAGTAGATTTTTATTCAAAAGAAATTTTATATACTTCCCATTTGTATTTATTTTTAACGTATTGCATTACAATATTAGCCAATTAATACAGGAAAGTAAACAAAGTGCAAGCCGGTATCAGTCGCGTGAAAGCAATACAGCTGTATTGTATCACCTGATAATTAAGAATTTACATAGAATCTTTAGTGCGTCTAATAAATTGACCAGGGACTGTATATATATTTAGAAACCTAGTGAAAGATAAAGTAAGCAAACTGTGCATATTACGGTTATAAATTAGTATTTAAGCTAGGAAGGAAAAAAATGATACCGAAATCTGTCGAATTACTAGCGAGGAAGGCAGGATTGAAAACAACAAAGACGTGTCAGTTGTCAGACGGAACTTGATGTTTCTAATGTTCCCCTTTAATTGTTTTTTCTGTTTCTTTTAGCAATCAAACAGGTTTTGTTATTTTCAGCCCCTTTTCCTTCCCTCAGTAATGATTTCACACATCGTTTTTGTTTATTCACTACTTCTCTATGAGTATGATTTTTTTACGCTAGTCTTAAGGATTTTCAAAATATCTAGTTAGGATGGTCACTACATAACACCCGGCAAGTGTGAAATACATCAATTAAGTTTGTTTTTAAAAATTAAGGTTGTTTTTCAAAGCCCGTGTCGTCACATGAAATAATGATTTTTTTTTTTAAAATATGCTATTTTTCTAATTGTTGTGAGTTTACAACAGTTATTTATGACTGTTAGGACTGTTTTGCAACATTTATTTATGACTGTTAGGGCAAGCTTAGCCTAACTTTAGCCGACGCTCTTTTTAATAATTCTGGAAATGACGCGAAACATCCAATTAGAAGAAAAGCCACAACTTTGTGAAAATGAAAAGTGTTTACGATTTAATTTATTAATATTTAATATTTTAAACGTTACTCAAACGCTGCTTTGACTGGATTTGTATCAAGATTGAATCTTCTCGCCAAATAGTCGATTTTCGAACAAAAAAAAAGTTCAAAATATGTTAGTTATTTGTCCGCTCACATAACTCTTTACGGTAAGATCTTAATAGCAATTTAAATTTTCAATTTCCTCTCAAGTGTAAGGCTTTAATAAACTCATTTTATTTTCCTTGGCGAAAGACGACCTAGAAACTCCGTTAAAAACGAGATTGACAATCAAATTGAACAATCGACATTCGTTGAATTTCGAATTTCAACCGAAATTGGTGATTTTCGTTAAGAAAATCAACAAGATTTCCATGCAATTAATGAGATAGATATTATACCGTTATCTAGGGGGAAAATAGCGGAAATTTTCACTGCAAATAGTACAAACGTACCGTTTGATAATAAAATGTCTAATTTAGAAAGTGTGATCATTTAAATCACAATACTTCCTTAAGTTCTTCAGTTGTATTCTATTTAAGAAGTCACATGGGTTCGAGTGAACAGTGAAAGCATTTATGGTTTTAGTTTCCCTTTTACACTCAAATAAAAAAAAGTTGCGCTCAAATAATTAAAAAAAAAAAACGTTGTTTCGTTGAATAACTTATCAATTCTTTCTAGAAGATGTGTGCCTAATTTCATAGTATTATGCATTAATCTTTAATAAATCATATCTGTTGACTATATCGCAAAAAAATTTCACATCATAATATCAATTGGAAATATCATTTAGCTGGAATCTTTTGTAAAACAACAAGAACATTTTTGTAAATACACAGAGAAATGTTCATAGAATATACAATTATTTTATCGAAATAAATTTAGTAAATTTTTAGCACTAGGAACCAAAACAGTGATAGGAAAAGAATTCATTGACCACACTGAATAGGAACATCACACTAAAATATCGAAAGAAAGCCCCTCTTGAGATATGAACAGGAAAAATCAGTGATTCTCGTAGCTCTTAGAAAGAGAAACTTGGTGTCATATGTGATTGAACAAGAACTTACGTATTTAAATAGAGATTGCTTTCCTCTTTGCAATCGTACAGAATTTTTTTTACAGTGAACAAAAATAGACTTCTGAGATAAATTTTCTCGACCTCAGAAATTGAACCAAATAGGAAAAGTTTCCATTTTCAAAAACTCTATTAGCTCAGTTTTTTTCGAATGGTTTAAAACTAAGGTATTCTTGAAATAATAAAAATTTTAGTGAATAAAAAATTAAAAAAAAATTCTCATTTATTTAAAAAATTGAAAATCCACGCAATCATTTAATGTAATGTTTGTGCTAAAGTATTTGAAGTTAAAAGCTCTTTACTTTTTTGTATAACAAGCAATTTTTAAAAAATTCGTTATTTTTTCCCCCGTTTGAAAAATTTAATTATATCCAATTGATGTAGTGAAGAACAAATAAAGTCGAAGGTTTTCTCACTAGCTTTAAAGGAAGTCTATCAAGAGACAAAAGCGGAGATTTTTAAACCTTTCCTAAAATGTTATAATTTACTTTATAATCTACACATAAATAAGAGTTACGAATTTTATAAAAAAATAATATTAATTACGAAAAATTTAAAACACTTTTCAAAGCATCCTTAGAATTTTGAATTTAGGAAGTTTTCTTTTGAAATGGTTGGGATTGAAGATGGTGTTCGCATAAGGCTACAAGTGCAGGTGCACACGAATCTTTGTGATACATTGCATGCATTAATAACTAAATGGCATCAATATTTTGCAAATAAAACATAAATCTAAAGACAACAACATTAGATAGAAAATTTACATAATTTACTTCCAAACAAAAGTTAAGTTGAAATAAATGCTTTTGTGTTAGATAGCATTGCTAGCTAGCTAGTAGGAATACTAGCCTTCATGTTAGCATGCTTTTATGCAACATAGCTACTAGGAAAACATCATTTTTCAAGCTTCTTAAATTCGACATTTATGTTGAAACATTCAAATATTTCATGTTGTAATATAATTAAATGAGCATGTTTTAAATTCTAAAGAGTGTGACCAGAGTTACGCTCTAAGCATTTTTTAAGATTTCAAAGATGGAATTGAATAATTATCTATGGGCACTTTTAAAAAGGTGGAATAATAATGCTGACTTCAACTTTGTTATGAATTTTTTTGACTCTTATGCTAGATTTACTAATTGCACAAAATAAATGTCACTGTAAAAAAATTATACTATAATGATTTTTTTCAGTTTGATGTTATTGAGTTTTTGAATAAATTAAACAATAAATGTATACGATGTGGAATATTCGCTAGTTCATGTATGAAAAAATATTTTAAGCATAATTAATAAAATTTTGTAGCAAAAATATTGCGTGTTCACGAAAATATCATTTTGTTGCAGAAATACTTTGCTTGAAAGGAATTGCCACTTTGTAGCAAAATTACTACATGAAAAAAGAAAAAAGTACATGCAATTATATTAAGAATAAATAATTAGTTTAAAGTAATTGCTATTTTTTTGTTGAGATAAGAGCATTGTTTCGATCTATTTAGAACTGCATGAAAAGGATTCCTTTTTCAAAAAATCATTTACACAGTGAAATATAATTTATCTAATGTTGCTCCTTCATAAGTATATTATCGAGAACTTTATTAAGGATATAATCGTCTATAAAATCAAGTATCCTTCTAAAAAATAAAGTTTTTTTTGTTTAAATTTGTATCCAATCAAAACTTTATTTCTGTTTTTAAATATCCGAAAACTACTAAGAAAAGTTTTTTCGGTATTGTATTTGTTTACTCAGTTACTTTAGTCCGAAATTGGCTCTTTAAGGTTAATAATTTTTTAAGGCATTCATACAAAAATTTTAGCAATAATTTATGACAATTCTTGTTACTAGATAGAATTATACATTTAATCTATATTTTTTTTTGCAAATAAATTTTAAATTTTAATGCCAGAGTTTAAATTTTGAGACCGTGTCTTGTTCCCATCTTTTGAAAAATTACTTTATATCAACTTCAAACTAAAATTAATTTATATTTTTACTTTGCTTAAATTTTTCCCTCCGCTCCATAAATGATATTAATCTAAGCGGAGGGCTGATTTTTTTAAGTAAGGGCCGTTTGAAAATAAAAACCAATCTAAAAAAATTTTCAAGAAGACATTTTATTTTCAGTTCTACATGCGTTTTTCCTTTTTCAGTATAGTTGGCGCTTTTGTTAAACACTTATCATACCTTACAACTAGATTTAGAATATCCTCTTCATACATACTTAACACCTGCTCCGTCAACCAAGAGATCATGGCAATTTTCACGCATTCGTTATCGTTGTAGTGATTGCTGCCAAAATTATGCTTTAAATATCGAAAAAAAGGAAAATCGCTGAGTGCAAGGTCTGGCCAGTAGAGAGGGATGGTCCAAAACTTCCTTCCCAATCAGAAGAGCCCAATAAAGCTGGGATCTGAGCTGCAGAGGGAGTCATTGTTATAGAGTAGCAAAATTCTCCGTCAGCCAGGCAACGACTTATGCTACTTCACAAATCTGACGATGAATGTATGCAGCAGACCAGTTTTCTTTTTGTCGACTAAAAACACGTCACTGACCGTATCTCGTTTGTTAAATTTGAACATTTTAAAGACACAGAACTGATCGTATAGTTTACATACACCGATGCAACTAAGCACAATTTCTCAAAGGGGCACGACACAAGCATTCTATGCGATTCACGCGTCACCTATTAGTGTACACAACAAAACGGCACTTATTTAAAAAACAACCCTCGTATTAATTTACAAGTTTCAACTCATTTTCTCCTTCTATCTCATCGTTTTGATTTCTTTTAAAAGTTGGTGTTTAAATTATCGCTTTTGTTTAGAGATATAGTTTAGACTAATAGCTTATGAGAGTTTAGTAAAACATAATAATTGCTTTATTCTCTCGCTGTATTTGTATTCCTGCTTATCTGTTACATTAAGTAAGAGACGATAAATTAAATTAGCAGTAGGTTTAATTTTTACTATAAATCCCACTTTTATAATCTACTCACGCTTCTTTTTTAAGCAACACACAAATATGTACTTTTTGTACTGGAAAAGTAAAAATGTGTCTTGTATAGATTTTTTTCCAGACAGATTAATAACAATGTGCTTTTTCATATCAACTGTTTATCAAAAATTTAACTAAATATCAAATGAAACTCGTTAAAGAAGCAGAACTCCTTTTATTTCTATAAAAAAAATTTTTTTACTTCTATTTATTAATATTGAATTTTGAGAAAAAGTACAAAAAAAACATGATTATGTATTTTAAAGCAGCTAGAGTATTTTTTTATTGTCATAAACAGAGTGGCCGAATATCGTGAAACTTTTTTAACTGGTAAATATATAAATAACCCGTGAACTGATTTATAGGAAGTTTTTACACATTGTTTTTGAAGCATGCTATTTTTTTAATAAATTAGTATCAAATTGATATTTTTTTTTATTTAAAGTTGATATCGTAGGTAAAATTATTTTCAATAAAAACATTTTTGAATGTTCATCTACTTTTTTAACTTCACTTACAGTTTGATTCATATATTGAAGTACATTGCGAAGCCATTGTTTTAAAAGTCACTAAGTTACTATGTTCTAAACTATCAATAAATTAGTTCGAAGTTTGATTTGATTACTTTTAAATTTTCTTTCTCATTAACTTCTTTTTGCGGAAAGTAATCCTTAACAAAATACTAGAGAAAAAGTCCAAATGAAACAATAATTGTAGAAAGATCAACACCAACAGTTTCACCAAAACTATAACAGTATGGGTAGCCAGATTTTTCAACAAAAAATAAGTACCTTTTAAGTACTTTTTAAGCACTCAAAAATATTTTTAATCAGTTTCCAAAAAAAAAATCATAATTAGAATCTGTGCAGCAATAAAAATTATTTTTTCTGTCATAACGTTCTTAATTTATGAACATAATATCTAAAAAATTCAATTTATGAACATAGTATCAGCATTTTCCACAACTTCACATAATCATGATAAAATAATTAGTTTCTGATAAATATTGCAGAGAAAAATTGTGAAAATCATGCTTTTTTTTGTAATTTAGAACGACAATCAACACGGAAAGAAATTTTTTTTTAAGAGATAGAAAATTAAGAACTTTTTACGAACCCCGAATAAAAAAAAGCACCTTTAAAGGCTTTTAAAAAATGCAAATCAAAAATAAGAACCTTTAAGCACTTTTTTAAAAATGCTACGCACCGTGTCATCTTCCTGACGTAGTAAAGAAGTTATAATGGAAGTCAGCACTTATTCTTATGGCTTTAACTGAGTTATAGAAATCGAGGAAATCATTTTAGTTGAAACTATGTAAAGAGTTTTGAACTTTTTCATCTACTTTACGGACTGGATTTAACTCATACAAATTGATCCGTTTACTGAAGCACAATACTATCCCAGAATTGGTATTAATTTGAAAATCATTTTCCAAGCTGTTATATCAAATAATTAGTTTTATTTGAAGATTTTTTTCTTAGTGTTACTGCATATGTAGTAATGGATGTGGGAGAAAAATTTCACAGCAGGAGCCAAAGGTTTTGTTGAAAGTGGCACTCTCCAATACCAAAATACTAAAGAAAGAGCACAAATAAATAAAAAATTATTGCGGGGAGAAATTTTTACGTCATAAATATAAAGAACTCAGTGTATTTTTTATGTCTTTGGTCATTAATGGATTTCATTGGTTTTGCTTAAAAAATATTTTACGTAAAAAAAAGAACTTATTTCTCCCTTATTTGGTAAAAGAAGATAATAAAAAAGTAAATTTATATTTTTTTCCTTAAAGTATGTTGAGTACACTTTCTCAACACTTGGTTTGCAAAGTTTCTGAAACTGAAATCCACCTTAAAGCAACTAACGAGCATGCGGCTTTCCGGTAAAATCAACCAGTTGTTTTGTTTGGAAACTCCCCTGGTGCTCTAAACCAATCAAAAGTCCTCATCTTCAGAAAAAGAAATAAAATTCCAACCCTCTCTGTTTGCTCATCTTCCCAACAGAGGGCAGTACCAATGAAACTCCTGGTGCCTGGCTTTCCTGCCACGCACCGACGAGTTGTAGTGAAGCCTCAGACACCCCTCCATGCTGTTGCAGGGAGTCATGCCCCCCCTACAGGTGCCACAACAACACCTGTGACTGCTTCTCCCCGACTTTTCGAACCTTTTTTAATTCCCGTATTTCGTCACGTGTCTCATCACCCACGTTAGAATTTCAAAACTATTATTTGGGGTGGAAAACATGCATCACTAAAAAAAATAAAAAATTTAAACCGACACGTGATTTTGTTTGTTTATTAATTGGACTTAAACAATATGAAATGAATTTTTTTCGGACATCACCATCACTAGATGGCTTCTTGGGTTTCAATTCATGTCCTATGGGTCCAGAATATTCCTGAATTATGAAGAGAAATTATCTGACATTGAAATTGTGTACTTTCTAAAAAATGCCACGTTCCTTTCTGGTGAAGAAAGTAAAACCCGCTGACTATGTCGCCCGTTGGGGGTACAGAGAGCCCTCTAGTCCATCAGAAGGTACAACAGCCCCCGTCACACCACCTGCCTCCCCCGATCCGTGTCATCCGTACATTGCTAGTAGTAAGTAGACCTTTTTATGTTATTTCATTCTATTAGTAAGTTTACTCAACTTTTTCATGGAGATGTCATCACATATTTAGCTTGTACAGTCTCTGGACAAATTATTAAACGCACTTTAAGATTCTGTGTAAAATTTTAATTATCAGGTGATACTTTAGTTTTATTTTTTTTACGCGACTGAAACCGGTTTGTACTTGTTTACGGCAGTGTATCAATGGGTTAAATTAGACTATATATAATGTAAATTAGACGATTGGATAAATTAGAAGATATGATAAATATTCTATATTTATATAATATATCAGGTATTATCTATATTATATAAAGCGCTAATACGTATGTATGTATGTATGTATCAATAAAACCGATGATATTTCTTTTCTCGCGCTGGCAACAGTTTTCATTTTTAATTGATTGGATTCGGCGCGCAAGAGCACGTAGTGAGCATCATATGGCTAATCCATGTTATATAAAACGCTAATACGTTTTAATTGATAGGCTTCGGCGCGCAAGAGCACGTAGTGAGCAAAATTAAGGTTTAGAATTGCTTCGGAGAAATTTGAATTGTTAATAATGACTTAAACAAAAAGTTTTATTTTAACTGATAAATACTATATTATAATTTTAACTTTTTCTATGACTATACTCATTTTCTTACTCTTTGTTTTTTATGCATTTTATATTTTTGTGATAAAATAAAGAACTTATAGTTGTTCTGCTTCTGAACACTGATGAAAACGCAAAATGATGGGCTTCATCAACAATCAAAAATATATACATTTATTTTACAAATTCAATATTAGGGTGGCGCCATTCAGAGAATTTAAAATACAAAATTATCTTTAGCGAAGCCGATGCTTTACATACGGCGTTCAGTGGCAGACTACTATTTCATATTGTTTTACAACACATGGCTTTAGCCCTTTTGTGGGAAAGACTTTAAAACAAAACTTACATCAGTTACTTTTCTCAACAACTGAAATTTAGAATAGTGTGATTAAGAAAAATATGTGAACTGTTTGCAATTTCAAATTAATATTGAAATGTACAGGTTTAGAATTTTCTACAGTGAAAAGTTTTCGGAACTTCAGTGTTCAAAAAAGTATACAAAAGCTAGACGTTAAGAACGTATCCAATGAGCGAGTAAAGCGAGCATCGGATTGCGAAGCCATCCGAAATTATCTGCGAAAGCAGTTCCGGGGGTTGGCGAGCACCAGCGAGCAGGGGGCGAAGGCTCCTAGTATTAATATATTATAATAGTTAGACCAAATTATTCAACGCACTGTAGCGTTTTAATAACTGCATGTTTTGCTCGAGTTTATATGCAATACTTTTATATTTAAACATACGTGTAATGGGTTTTTATGCAAGAGATTTTTATACACTTCTATTTGTATTTATTTTTAACGTATTGCATTACAATGTTAACCAATTGATACACGAACGTAAACAAGTGCAAACAGGTTTGAGTAGCTTCTAAACAATAAAGCTGTATAGAGAATCACCTGAAAATTAAGATTTCACATAGAATCTTATAGTGAGTCTAATAATAAGACCACGGACTGAAGGTGTGCGTCAAAAATGTAACAATAGGAGAATTCGATTAATTTTATAATTCTGAGAGTTATAAAAATGTTTTTTTGTGAGTGAATATCATGAATATGCGTGTTATATAAATTACACTTTACTAAATTGCAAAAAAAAAAAATTATATATATATATATATATATATATATATATATATATATATATATATATATATATATATATATATATATATGCGATTTAGGCAGCTGTGCATGCTGCATTCTTTAGTTTCACCGTGGCTCTAAATTGCGATTTGTTGATCTCCCAAAGTACAAAAGGTGTTTTGTAAATACTACCCTTATTAATATATATTTCTGGAATCCTTGTAATAAACAAATTCAAAAGAGTATACACACAAGAGGTCGAAGAATCATAACTGAGCGAGAAAGAAATAAAAACGTTAAGGAAATCTGTCGAATAATTTATGAGGAAGGTGGATTGAAGAGCATCAAAACCAGATTTATTGCAGGATGAAACTTTGAGACGTTTCAACAAATTAATTGTTAAATCCTTTGTTTCATCCGGCAATCACACAGGTTTCCATTTCTTTTCAATTATGCCTTGTTTAACATTATTTCCACAGATATTGATAAACGTTTTTGTCTTTTCCTGACCTATACATCAATTTGTGACCACAATGTATTGACTTTTTTGGCTTTAATTTTTAGATGAATTCTGAAAATAAATATTAAAATTTGGTCATTACGGAACACTCCTAATATTAAGAGGGCAAGATTGGTGTTTAATTTTATTTTATAACCGTCGTTGAGCAGCCAACCCAATTTTAGGGTTTACGACTTCTAATGTTCAACTCCGTAGCCTTGTCACTTAGAACCCAATCGAGAAGACAAGGGGACTCCTGTGTCAACTATTGTGAGAAATTTGACTTCGATGGAACTAACCCGCATTTGTGTTACACGGAGAGGAAAACCTCGAAAACCTCACACGGTTAGCCTGACGACTAACAGACTCTAACCCATGATCCGTCTACTACTGAGGATATCTCACGTCAGCAGTGTGGTAGGGGAAAGCCGGATGCGGAAATCGTATTGACCAGCCATCGCTGGGATTTGAACCCGTTTTACCTCATTGGAAAACGGATGCTCTATTCTCTGAGCCAAATATCAGTGTTTGGACAAGATCAGAGTTTCTTAAAAGCTATGGGTCACTTGTTGAGAGTGTCACAAGTATGTTAATGTGGGGCGATTTTTGATCAAGGCAAATTGTGTTCTGTTTCGTCATGCTTTGTGATTAAAATCGTGTTTCATGGATTTGTTTATTCAATTAAATATCAAAAAGTCAACATAATGTTGTCAAAAAATAGATTCCAAAATTCTAAAAACAGTGTATATTTGTTATGAAATCCATAAACCCTTTCATTAAATTTTTTAGTTTTGTTCCAGTTTTCTTCTGTATATTAAGAAAACAAACGTAATTATTCACTTCACAAATGAATAATTACTTTTCTTGATTTTAATTTTTCTTTAAAACAAATGCAATCTAAATTATAATAAACGGTAATATTTTTCCTAATCATTAAAAGTCATAATAATAATTCAAGTATATAATATGTGTTGTTTGTCTTTAAAATAATTTGATGCATTGAGTGGGTAGTTACAAATTCGGTTTCTAAAACATTGTTTAGACATTTTTGAACAATTAATTTCGTAATTCATTGAGTTGAAGTACGTCATTTCAAATTATTTATCCACAAATAAAATTTTGCCGTATGAGTCCCAAAATTAATTTTATCTAATGCAAATTAAAACCATTAGTAGGTAATTAAAATATTTCAGTAAGGTCCTCTAGTCCCCTTTTTTACTCCTGGGAGGTGAAGATAAATAGTTTGATACAGTAGTTTGTATTCATAATATTGCCTACTTTTGATCATGTACAGATTGGCTTAATTTTGATTTTAAAATTGTCTGAATTTTAGAGTAACAAAAAATGCTTAATTTCTATTTAATTTGCATTAGACATTTTATTGTCGAAATTGCATGGAATATGTTGTTTCCAAATATCCTAATTTTGCAGAAAATATCTTTTTACATTTAAAAAGGGAACAAAATGTATACTTTAATATTTTTATATTATTTGATGAATAAGTATTTTGACCACAACTACATATTTAGTCGGTATTTATTCTTTTATATAAATAGAGAAATATTAGAATATTTTTTTAAAAAAAATATTAAAAGTTAGATAAGTTAAAATTATCCTTGAATGCAATTGAATTTAAGGTCTATATTATTACCACCACAAGATACTTTAATCAGAAAGTGTGATAAACAACTATGAATACAGAATGGAATAAAATAAAACAGAATAGAATAGGGTAAGATAATTTTCTCTAATTGTCATCGTTTACTTTTTTTTCAATATTCTCTTTACGAAATGTTTCAAAATAATTTAAATCAATATGTTTATGCTAAGTATGTATATGTAACCATCTCCGACGGTTTAGGTTAATTCAATGCCATATTTAAATTAACCACTCGCAATTTATCATAATAGGAAACATTAAACAATGAAGTGTGATGGGAAAAATTTAAAAAAAAACTGAAAATTAGTTTGAGATAACTAATTGCTAAACTTGTAGCAAATAATACTACGTGGCATGCTCTGTAGGCCTAAGAAAGGTAGTTAGATGATTGTTGTTGATAGATTTGAGCAACTTGTTCTACAAGAAATAGAACAGTTTATCACGATATATTTATTTTCATAAAATAACTATATCAGGTTGCATAATGGTTCACAACGTTTGGTATTAATGAAATAATTTTGTTAATTGCTTAAAAATTGTTTTGAATAGTTATTGCTATTTAAATCTTTTCTAAACTAAACAAAAGTAAGTTCAGTTTTAAAACAGAGGAAGTAAGATACAAAAAATTAAAATTTGAGTTTTAAATAAAGGTTCTAAAAAGTCGCGTTTTTCAACAATTAAAATATAATCAATAAAAATGAATTGTTAAATCATTCAAAGAACATATTAACACTTTCGAAATCTATATTGTCTATACCAATTTTGCTACAAATTAAATGTTTGGAAAATAAAGAAGATCATTTGTACGTATTAGTTATAAATTATATTAAAGCAAAATGTTTTGGAATTAAAAGAAGAAAAAAGTTTAATTTTACTGTCAACATTATATCATATATCTTGTAAAATATATTATTAAAATTGAGTGAGGTGATAATATTTTGTAATTCATGTTTGACAATAGCAAACCTATGACATGATGATTAAAAAAATTAATAAAAATCAAAAAATCTTTTTCGATTGTTTGATGAGCTTCAGCTAGCAGGAAGGGTACCTTTATTATTCATAAAATCCATTATGCTAAATGCATATCCTAATCAAAAGAATGTTACAAGGAATGTTTCTACTATTTAGAAGTATTCATTTATACATTGTGTGGTTTTTAAGGGCACATAGAATGGTATAATATTGGTTAATGTTAAAAAGTTAATTTTAAAACTTTTGTGTTTTTCTGTTCTACTTTTTTATTACCTCTTTTTTGTATCTTCAAAAAGGGATTCTTGATACCAAAATCTCGACCACTTTTCGACTAGTTAGGGCGCTTAAATCTCTATAGGAGCTTTTTTTTTAAATTGATGTCTAGACCTATTTCAATTGTTTTCCAACAATTATAGGCAAAATTATTTTCTATATTATTGACTGTCTATCAAAATTTGAATGAAGTTATTTACCTGTTGAACTTTAAAATTTAAACTGGAGCTCTATGTTGCAAAATAAACCAGGTTCTTATCTTTTTCTGATCGCCAAATCAAATTAAGTTTTATAGACAAGTTAAATTTTTATTAGTCAGCATTTAGACCATTTTCTAATTAGAGTACAGAGTATCCTATTCATAACTAGAGTATCCTTAATCTTGTCTTGATCAAATCTTCGCCAAATCTCAATTCAAAAATAAAGCGCCTATATAAACTACTACTTTAAACTACTAGCACAATTTGTCACCAAATAGAAATTTATTGTTAACCAAGATTTCAAATTTTCTTGACTAGCTGGAGTACTTACATTTTAACTGTATCTGATAACAATGCAAGTTATAATTTTTTCTTTAATTTTATGAACACAATTTCTCTTCTTTTTCTCATTAATTGAAATTTGGAAAACTATTTGGCACATGTAAAATTAGGCTTAAAATCAAATAGCAGTAAAAAATAAAAACTTTTAAACTATGTTTCTAAGGGGACTAAATATTTAAAATAATTCCATTTTTGATAAATTTAGAACAAAAATCTGAGAAACGTACAAAGCATTGCCTGCATAATCCAACCATGTTTTTTATTAATAATGAGCCGCACTCAATTTGCTTTAAGTGTGAAAAAATAAAATCCAATCTACTTTTAAAATTTAGTTATTTCATATAAACTTTTATTTTATTTATATTAACTGAAACTATCCTGAAATATAATAAATATTTATTACATGTATAGCTACCACCATGTAAACACAACATATTATTTTTTTTTTATTTAATAAGAATTTCCTCTAAGTGACTGACCCATTTTGGTATTATTTATTTTCAAAATATGCCAGTTATTTAGTGGAATATCAGTATAACTTATAATGCATTGTTTTTAAATTGTTTTTAAATGGAATAAAATTGAAAAAACTGATTTAGGTTCACAAATGTATTCAGACAACATCGTAAAGTATATAGTTTATCAGGAAAAAGTTAATTAAACGAAATAATATTTTTGACAATAGAAAGTTGGACTAAATCGGGACTTAAAGTTTAATTTTTTTTTTCCTAAGCTTTATTTTTTCCCTGCTTAAAGTTTTATTTGAATGATAAATTATCTCTTTGACTTTAAAAATAGATAATATTTAATGAGAAGGATCGATATTTTGGAGGGTATGTAATCTTTTTTTAAGTATTTCAAAATGGATAACTGTTGATACTAGTAGATTTTGAAGTCGTAAAAAGTATAATTTTTTAAAATATTTTTGATTGACCTTTGACTTTCTATACACAGGTCCTCTGAAAGTATTTCTGTCTTAATAATGTTAATGTGATAGTAGTAGAACATAAATGTCAGTCTGTAGCGTAATTTATTCATTTCACAAAAAGTATATCCCTTTAATAAATTAATGTGTTTTACTGAAACTTTCCAAAAATTTACAGTTTTGATCTCCTAGAACTTTGAAAAATTCTTTTTGCAAAAATTAAAAAAAAGTCTCACATAAAGAAAATACCCTGAACAAACAAAACAATTAAAGACTATATCCTGTTAAGAGCATATCCTGAACACATTTTCAACAAAATCAAAAATTTCAAGTATGTATTCCTGTTTCCCTTTTAAGATATACTCTGGCTCTTAAATAATTTAAAATAAGTGCTAAAAAAGTGTTATTAAAAGATTAACTTGCCTAAAAGTAAAGGAGATTTTTTTTCAAGCATTATTTAGTGTTCATGAAGACTTGTTTAATATAAATTTGATCCATTTTATGAGGTATTATTAAATATAAAACTATTTACAAATTTCACAACGTTTTTTTCCCCATCAAAGCATCAGGAATACTACAAAAATGTTCATTTATATATTTTCAATGGTCACCTCTTGTGATTTAAGTAAGTAAATAAATAAAATCTTGAAAAAGAAACTTGGTCGTATTTATAAAATTTCCAAAGCAACAGGTATATTAAGCGCTTAAAGAATTAGAAGTATATTCTAAAAATAATCAAGTAGTGGGTCTATTTATTGAAATTTGCGCAATTCATACGTTCAAAAGTCTACAAAGAATGCAAAATTCTTGAGAGAATAAAAAGCTTTTTTAGGAAATTATAAAAAGAAAAATTCTACAACAGGTTTTGTTTTTATGTAAAAAATGTTTTTTTTAAACAATAGAAGCACCCGGTACGAATTTTTTAGAAGCCACAGCAACCTGTTGAACGAGATTTGTAGACATTCGCATAGGCTGATAAATTTTTAAAAGGTAAGAAATTTTTTAAACGTTAAGTTCTATGATGAGAATTAAAAATAATTGATTTATAGAAAGACAAAATAATTCCTAAACTATTTAAACTAAAATTATAACTTTTAAAGTCCCTTTAAGGAGTTTTGGAATAATACAGGAACATTTGAAGCATTGAACACAGAATAAGAAAAAAACGAGTCTGTATTCACAAAATTAGACTTTTGCTGAAAATTTATTAATTTATTTTCAATCATATAAAATATCACAATCTTACAGTAGTTTATATAATTTATTTGCAGGAATTAAGAGAAATTAACGATTTTTATTCAATAGTGTTCTATAAAGTTTAAAAAATAATCTTGTTTTCTTTTTAAATCTTTATCAATAGCATCACTAATTAAAATATAACTTTTATTGAAATAAAAGAAAACTGTTTATTGCTATTAGGAGCAATAATCTTTTTTTAGAGATTTAGAAAGTGAAATATAACTTTTAAAGCTTTAATCTTTAAATTTTTTTCCAAATTCCCACATGGTTTAACATTCGCCATTTCGGGAGTATTAGGACAGATTTGTTCGCCACTCTTTCAGATGCACCAGATTAGGTGGGCAAACGTTGATCCCACAGTAAAGGAAGATGGTACAGAGAATGAAAGAACATCCATGCCTTTCCCGGGATTCGAACCCAGAACCTTTCTGATGCAAGGCCGGTTCCCTGACCCCCTACACAGTTCGGTTGAAACCTTTAAAATACATACTTGCAAATTTATTCATTTAAAAAATAACTAAGAAGAAACACAATTTTACGAACAATTTAAGAAATTATGAACCTACCCAAATCAAAAATTTTGATGGTTTTCCACTGATGGATCGACATAATCTTGATGGTAACCATCAATAATTTTACTATGAATCATTATATTTTTTGATAGTAACCAACATAAGTAACCTCTATGTAGGATTTCGGACTGATTTATGGTGGTCCAACATATGAATATCAGCTTGTTTTGAAGGTTTGTTCATGTTGAATCATAAGGAATTTCCATCATAGTATCTTAGAAATCAAATTTTGGAACGATCATAAACAACCATCCTCCCAATGTAGGAATTCGGACTGATTTATGATGGTCCAACATAAAAAAAAAACCAAAGTGTTCTGATGGTATATTCCTAAGAACCAAAAAGAGTTCCCATTAAACCAGCATGAAAATGTATAGTTGGAACTATCACGGATCATCATGGATTGTCGGTCCATGAGAGTCAAGCTTCTCTTGATGGTTAACCATCATAGTATAAGGTAGCATTTTACATCATGGAAGTTTGTTGGCATATCAAAAACCGCGAACACGTAAGGGAAAATGTTGGATGATGGTGACCATCAAATAATGTTGGACCATCATGCATCGCACTGAAACCAACATAAACCATCAAAATATTTTGACGGGACCATCAGACCATCAAGAATTTTAACTTGGAAAATTTAGAGAAATTTTATTCGAAAATATATCCAAGACAAAAATAATTCAAAAATGATGTTCCAAATTGTCTCTGGTAGAAGGTTTAATATGAGACATGACACACTCTGCAACAGAAATGCAGATGCCACGAAATGCAGATATCTAAACAAAGTCCCAACAATTTAAGTGTATCGCAAATGTTTTGGGGCAGTAAATCTAAGGTGTAGGGACACTAAATCCCGCCCCTCTCATTTGGTCAGTTCTTGACACCAAAAGGTATCTCTGAGAGAAAGCGAGCTCTGTCGTGAGCCTCGTGCTCTGCAGAGATCAGATCTGGAATTCTGGCTAACCGCTTCATCTTCTGAACTTTGATTACAAGGAATCTCTCAAAAAATCCACCCCGAAGTGAACTTATGTTTCATACATAAAAATGAACTGGGAAACGGTATCTCCTCTGAACAATAAAGTTGTCAAGTTATTGTTCAGAGGAGATGCCAGTTCTTAGATACTATGGCACTAAGATCTCAGCCAGTCACGTCAGATAAATCAGGGTATTTTTCTAACACTTTCAAGCCATAAGAGAGCTCACCTAAACTGGGACTGATCAATATTCGACGCTGGAATGATCTTATATTCTTTTCAGTGTCTTAATTCAATCAAACGATGATTCTCAATGCGTTCACATAGAAAGAGAGAATAAAAAAAAGCCCAGTGTAGCTGCTTTAAAATTTCGGAAATGAACCACAATAGTGATCAGAGTTTCATAGTCATGCCCTCCAGGGTATAGGACTGAGATCGAAAAAACCTAAGTAAAATTGTTCAGAAGATCAGTTGGTCACTAATTTTATTTTTATGAATGGCATCAACGTAGGACTGTGCTGTTCAAGAAACTTCTTGAAGCTTAGAAGAGTACTCTGTAGCCTTGTAATTGTGAACCCATTACAGAAGACAAGGGAACTCCTGGATCAAGTATCGGGAGAAATTAAGACTTCCGGGAGGACTTTTTGAACGGAACTAACCCTCATTTACGTTACATGGAGAGGAAGACCAAGAGAACCACCCACGGTTAACCTGATTACAAGGGGACTCAAACCCATGATCCGTTTACCTCTAAGGATATTTTACGTCAGCACTGCGGTCGGTGTGAGCCAGGTGCGGAATTCGTATCGACTAGCCATCGCTGGGATTCGAACAAGTTCACCACATTGGAAGGCGAGCGCTCTATCTCATGCGCCATCATGTCTCATGCGTACATATTGTAAAAAAGTTAGACAGATATAATTTTTATGAGCTAAATAAACACAAAAATAAGAACTATATTTTATGTAAAGCACTTGATTCTCACAAATTCGGCCATAGATCGTCAATTTTTTAATAAGTATTATTGACTGCTAGGCATCGTGTGTGTCGCAGCCCCGAAGACACTATAAAATATAGACATGATTCACATTATACACGTATCAACACTGATTCTTTTTCTATCGTACAATTTAGGAGGGGGATGAATGATGGACGAAGATCGAGAAATGAGATTAGAGAGAGAAGGAAGGCTTTAGGGGGGGGGGGAATTGAGATAAGGTATTAGCTAACGACAGTATGAAACAATAATGTGCAACATTACTTATCTAGTTGCCGAAAATGTGTTGTTTCACCTTTCAGACCACACCTTTTATAAAATATTTATACATTTTAGATTGTTTTACTAAAAGCAACAGCTAGAAGGAATGGCTGGTTTAAAAATACTTAATTGAAGTTGGAAAAGATGGTTGTTGATTTTTAATTTTAAAAGGAAGGTTTGAGAGAAGGGTATACAGTCCCTAGATAAATTATCAGACGCACTGTAAGATTTTATGTAAAATCTTAATTATCAGGTGAGACTCTATGCAGCTTTATTGCTTTTACGAGACAGAAACTGGTTTTCACTTGTTCGTGTATCAATTGGTAAACATTGTAATGCAATACGTTAAAAATAAATGCAAATAGAAAGTATATAAGAAATCTCCTGAATGAAAACCTGTTACATGTAATGTTTAAATATAAAACTCTCGCAATACATGTAACAATTAAAACACTACCGAGAGCCTAATAATTTGTTCTAATTATTACAATATAATATCTGTTATAATAAATATTCTATTTATATATAATATATCGTCTAATTTATCCAATCGTAGAGTTTATATTATATATCGCCTAATTTATTCCATTGATACGCAAACAAGTGCAAACCGGTTTCAGTCGCGTACGAAAACAATAAAACTGTAAAGTATCACCTGATAATTAAGACTTTACATAGATTCTTACAGTGCGTCTAATAACATGGGCGTGGACTGTACGCGTCGGACATTTTATGAATATAAATTAGTAATAAAATCTAAAAAAAATATACTGTTTCGAAATAAGTAAATCAGTGCTCTATATTCTAAGAAACTTAATACATTCAATTAAAAAGTGAAATAATATTCTTCAAAGTTTTTTCGTGTACAGGACTAATTCCCCTATTCTCTGAAACTCACCAACCCCAAAGATTGTTTCGCAATAATTTTTGTTTTTTGGCAGAAAACAGTTTTTCTACTAAATTTAAAATTTAGGCCGGGATAGCCTGGTTGGTTAGACACTGGGTCCATGTCCAAGAGGTCGTGGGTTCGATCCCCACCGGCCAAAGACTCTCCGAGTAGTAAATGGTGACTGATGCACGTTAAATCTGTCAAGTCTCAAAGTCCATGTTCTCAACAAATCATGCCTTTGGGGACTACTGATACACGTGCTTCCTCGTCTTCTGGATTGGGTTTAAAATGACAAGGCTACGGAGTTGAACATTAGTAGTCGTAAACCCAAAATTGGATTGGCTGTTTAATGACGGTTTATAAAATAAATTTAAAATTATTCACCTAACATATGTGTACTAAAAGGATTTATTTCCCTAACTCTTGTGATTCCCCTTCCCATGTTCAAATGTTAGTATTATAAATATTTAGAACTATTGAAGAACAGAAGTAAATTTTCTGCGTAATTATTTTTTTAAATAACATTTATATTGCTATAACATAGTATTGTTCAAACAAATTTGATGAGTTTGACAACTGTCATTTAATATTTTCGCTAACCAAACGAGCGGATGTATTAAAGACTATAATTCCGGCTCTCGTCCGATCACCGAAGTCAAACTATTATCGATGCAATTGACGTTCAATTAATTTTGGTTTGAATTGAAACAAAAATAGGTACTTTTCGGTTAGACAGGTGTAAGCGAAAAGTCGCCAAAGAATGTAGACTTCCACGAACTGTTTCGTTTTAATTTTTATTTTAGCAAACGTAGAGCAAAATGGTCATTTTCATAAAATTTAATAAAAATAATTTCAAAAAAATAGTTGAATTTACTTGCACCCAGATATTCGGAAAGCAGGGTAAACTAACCAGTGAAGGAACACTTAAGCTTCGATTGCCTTTTAAAAAATCATATTAAGTTCAAAATTCGTAAGTTTAGTTAAATGACAGTGTCAACATATTTGTTACTAATTGCAAATTATGTAAAAAAATTGTAGAGAACTTACATAATATTGTTTTAAAGTTTTGGAGGTTCAAATAACAAGTAGTAGGAAGACCAAGCGAAGGAACGGCGCTTACCAGTGAATGAACACCCAGTAAAGGAACACTTAATTTTGTTTATTTTTTAATGCTCTTTATGAATTTATAAGCCACACAAATATTTAGAAACATGCCTACTTGAAATTATAACATATAAATACTTGGAAAATGTTAACTTTTTTTTTTGTAATCATGAATTGAAAATTAAAGAGTCAGCATATTAACACATACTGTTCATTCACTGAGAAATCTATGCCCAGTAAAGGAACATGCCTGCTCCCTCACTGATTAGAAGTTGTTTTTCGTATTTTTAACATACTTTTGAGGCGGAACATCACTAAAGGTACAAGAAAATTGAAGTTTATCTTTTATTTTCATTAACTTAGAAAAAAAACCAGTAAAGGAACACTTGTTCCTTCACTGGTTTTTCATCGTTTGGTGATCCAGTGAATAAACACCCCTTATCTCAGTACTTTATTATGCTATGATGCTTAAAAAAATAAAACGTAACTTCAATAACTATATTTTAAATTCTTATTTTCACAGTGAGAAAAATAAAACTATTACATGCAATTAATTCCACTTCAAACATATAAATACAAATACTGACCTTATAATTTTTTCAAAGAAACAAGGTGTTTCAGAAATAATAACAAATTCAAAATTTTTTCCAGAGAAGTCTATTTGACCAGGTAATCCAAAACATTGCTAGATGACTTCCTATTGTTTGGCAGTAAGCTATTGTTACCAATCAATCTAAAGAAAAGCTTTCAAATTCTTATTTTTAATCAATATATATGAAATGTTCCTTCACTGGGAAGTGTTCCTTCACTGGTTGGTTTACCCTACCACCCCCCCCCCCCGAAAAAAATCAGTGATAATATTTTAACTATACAATCAATTTCGTTTTAACTAATTTATCGAGTAGAAATATTAAAAAAAATTGTGATTCGCTCTATTACGATCACTGGTTACCCATTGGTCAAATGATTTTTCTATCTGGATTGACTCCGTTAAACGTCACAACATTTCAAATCATGGGTTGCAAAAAAGGTTTCAATTAATGTTTGTCGTCGGATTGGTTTTCATATCCTGGCTATATACGTGTTTCAAGACGTCACTAAATACTTTTTCTTCTTCAGTATTCATATTTATATTAAAATCACCGTCAAGCCAGTCATTATACGTTAATCATTAAGATAATATAAAAATACTTTAAATTATTATTATGTAAATACGTTAAAAATGCCTACTGGCGTACCATAGCAACGCATGTGCAGTGACGACGCATGCGCACTGTTTACTATTACTCTTGAACACAGTTGAAAAGTGTCATGACGTCCAAATGAAGTGCTCACGCCATCAAACTCAAAACACGACCCATTTTGCCAATGGGTATTAATCTATGCAGTAAAAAGCAAAATTAAAGTATTAATGGTACTCATTTGTTTAAGAGAAACGTAAAAAATCGTCATTCTATCATTGACGTTAATAATTCTTAAATTATTTTAGTAATAGGCACTACTGGTGTAGTGGTCATTGGTGCAGTTTTAATAGATACCAAAGATGCTAATATGGATACTGTAGTATCAGCGGTTCGTGAGTATGGACTTATTGAATAAATACCAAGATTAAACTTAATAACATTTATTAAAAATTAGGAAAAACAAAATATAAACAAATGAGCTTAAGCCGGACAACCTTACTCGTTGCCGGTTAGAATACTAATTACTCCTTTTAGGAAGGAGAAAACTACCAAAAGCAATGCGATGGCAGCGCCATCTCTGAATTAACACAAATAATAGTCAAAATGATAAATTCTGGTATCACACCTTTCCCCCAAGTTATGGGTTTGGGTTTTTAAAATAAAATTCAAATACAAAACTGACACTGAAAATTAGAATTTAGCATAATAAACAGAAATAATAAAATATAAACATATGAAACATTTAACCATATGAAAACATGAACTGCCCTAGACACATTTGCTTGAAATACTTAACAAATGCTTCAAAATGTAATTACTTGATCTAAATTATTAGATTCCAAAATCAAGCTAAGAAATACCAAAGAATTAAAATTCAAAATTAATTTTCAACCAATTACTAAGAGAATAACATAATACACACAATTCAATGAAGGTTTCAAATATCAAAAAAAAATATTTTTATCAAGCAATTCTCATCTCAAATAATCAGCATTAATATAACATAAACATTATTAAAAAAAAACTTCTATGAAACAATTAGCTTGATAATAAACAAAAGAAATATATCATCAATTATTGTACACTTATTCTCAAAATATAGTTTAATTTATATAACTCAATTAGCTGAAATTACATATCAACAAACATTTGAAATGTTAAAAATTATTATTACGTAAAGTAGAAGTTTGAAAATTAAGTAATCTCATAAAATGTTTAATTACCTATAACTGAGTTTTTAAGCACTTCTTATATAATCTATTATAGATTAATGAATAAAATATTTACCTTCAAGCATACAAGAAAAAAAAAAGAAATAATCCAAAATTAAACACATTGTTTATGAAGTAAACAATCTACTTAATGCATCTGCATTAGTTAATTTTGATCCTGGACAGTGAACGACCTGTATATTATATTTTTGAAGAGCTAGTGCCCAACGTTGTAATTTTGATGATTGTGGTGCATTTTTCACCACAAAAGCGAGGGGGTTATGATCGGTAATCACTTTGATGTTTGAACCAAACACCCAATGTTCAAATTTCTTTAGAGCCCAAACAATGGCGTAAGCTTCTCTTTCAATTGTTGGCCAGTGTTGTTGAGTCGTGGAAAGCTTCTGACTCGCATAACAAATGGGATATTCTTTCTCACCACTCTGTTGAGCTAAACATGCTCCGATCCCGATTTGAGAAGCATCAGAATGGATAATGAATGGCAATTCTTTAGTCGGTGTATATAGCTCCGGTGTATAACTTAATTTTTCTTTGAGCTCAATAAAAGCTTTCTCATGTGTTTCATTCCAATGTTCCAGCGTTTCAGGTGCTCTTTTCTTTGTGAGTTCTGTGAGTGGGTAAGCCATTTCTGCGTAACGAGGGATATAATCTCGGTAGTAATTAAATAAACCTAGCAGGCTTCTCAATTGTGTTTTCGTCGTAGGAGTTTCAAGGTTTCGGATGGCCTTAACCTTTTCGGGATCAAGTTGATGTTTCCCAGATCCGATGATATGACCAAGATACTTAATTTGAGATTTGGCAAAGGAGCACTTCTTGGAGTTCACAGTAAATCCGAGGTTTTCTAGTTTGGTAAACACTTTCTGAAGATGTTGTAAATGTGTTGTAAAGTCAGGAGAAAATATAGCTATGTCATCTAAGTAAGCTCTAGAGAATTCTTTAAATTCTTTTAAGGCATTATTCATTACTCTCTGGAAAGTAGCTGCAGCATTTTTCAAACCAAATGGCATAACTTTGAATCGGTATTGGGCCCGATGTGTTTTGAATGAAGTGTACTCTTTACTCTCTTTCTCCATTGGGATTGCATAATAACCCTTAAGTAAGTCTAAGGTAGTTATTACATTTGACTTCCCTATGCAGTACATTAGATCGGTAGAATTCTCCATAGGAAAATCATCAGGTTTTGTAACTGTATTCAAAGTTCTATAATCGATACATAAACGTAAACTTCCATCCTTCTTGCAAACACAGACTACAGGGTGTGCGATATCAGCATCACTTTCTTCAATCAAATCTGCATTCAACAACTCTTCGATCTGTTCATCCACTCTTGGTTTCAACGCTTCAGGAATTCTGTAAATATAAGGCTTCTTTCGTTCTTTATTAGGAATCAGTCGAATTTTGTGTTCTTCCACATTAGCTTTCCTTATTTTACCTGTGAAAAGTGCTTGATGTTGGCACATAACAGACGCGATTTTTCTTCGTTCATCGGCGCTTAGATGATTAAGTTCTATTACTTCGTTGATTTTTGTCTTTTTTGTTGGCACGGAATAGTCCTTTTCTGGAATCGTTAAGATTTCTCCAAATTCATCTTCATTTTCAAAAATTACACCAATGGCATTAGTTCGAGCTTGATATCGTCTCACCTTGTTTACATGAACATGTTTAACCCGACCGTCTGGTAGTTTAACCATATAAGAATGTGGCGGACAGTGTCTGATGACTTCTCCAGGTCCAGTCCATCGAGCATATAATTTATTGCTGCTATCTGGAATAAGCAAGTATACTAGATCTCCAGGCTTGAAACTTTTGCAGACTGTTCTCCGGTTAAAGTAATCTGAATAGGCTTGTTGTTTTCCTTCTGCTACCAACTTTGCTTGTTCTGCTGCTTGTTCAAGGTTAATTTTTAATTCTTGTAGATAATCAGTTATAGATTTACTCATATTCAAAGGGATAGGAATGTCTCCGCACCAGCTAGACTTCAATACACTGAGTGGTCCTCTCGCTTCCCTACCATACATGAGTTTGAAGGGTGATACACCAGTAGTGCAGTTGGGAACTTCTCTGTAAGCGAATAATATAAAAGGTAAACATTTGTCCCAATCATGTGGATTTGTACGAATTACGTGATGCAGAGCACTCTTTAGTACTTTATTATATCGTTCTACTAGGCCATTGCTCGCAGCATATCCTGGAACTGATAATCTGGGTGACGATCCGAGACGATTTATGAATTCTTGTGTCATTTTTGATACGAAATTGGTGCCCTGGTCGCTTGCGATCATTCGGGGTATTCCGGTCCTCATAAAAATTTCTAAAAGAGCGTCGCAAGTACTTTTAGCATTTAAAGATCGTAAGGGGATCGCTTCTGGCCATCGGGAATGTTGATCAACTAAACATAAAACGTATTTATGTTTTCTGGCAGAAGGTGGATCAATAGGTCCAATAATGTCAACATTCACTACTTCAAATGGTAGGTTAGGTCTTACGACAGGAGTTATCGGAATTTTATCGGTACATCTTTCTGGGCTTCTTAACTGACACGCCTTGCATGTTCTACAATATTCTTCAACATCTTTAGCAAGTCCGGGCCAATAAAAAGAATACCGAACTCTTTCTTTTGTTTTTTTCATTCCTAGATGACAAGCAAAAATTGAATCGTGAGCAAGTTCAAGGACTTTTTTTTGTTTTGATTTCGGAAGTACCAGCTGAGTAGTAGGCTGTCCTAAGATGTTTTCTTTATGGTGCAGTATTCCATCAATAAATAAATAACCGTTCTTCTTAATTTTCCCATAGCGCCAGGCATCTACTAGTGACGTACATTTTTGTTGTTCTTTTTTAAATTGTATTGCTTCACTCTCGCTATTCAATTGCACTTCTGAGTCACAATCTCCGCCTTCAATTATGACGTCTTCACTAATTTGACCACACAGTATGTCTTCTTCGAAATGTAGGTGTTTCTTTTTTTCGTTCGCGTTTTTTTGTTCAGCCTTGGTTGTCATGGTAACGACTTCATTATTTTCAATTAAATTCAAAATGTTCGGAGGGAGTATACAATTTTCTTGAATTCTGTCTGTTACTGCAGCGAGAATTTCGACTGGCTCCGATAACATAGTATTTTCTTTTTTCAAGGCTATTTGGAAGCTCATGAGATCGGCGTCAATCCTTTCTCCGAATGCGCTACTAAGCATAATTTTACCCTTTTCTGTTTTCGATTTTGAAACTAAATTCTCATGTATCACTGGAATTTGACACCCGCTGTCTATCAAAGCTTTTGAAGATTTGTTGTCAATTAGAACATCAATGAAATGTAGAGGATTAATTTCAAGGTTGGAATTCCCATTAAATAATTCAGAACGAATCTTGGCTGTTAAAACTTCGTTTTTCTTCGAATTATCCGCCGCTCTACTAAATCGTTTTGAACATTCTCTTGCGAAATGGGATTCGCCACAAATATAACAATCTTTTGTAATTCTTCTTGTTGTATTTTCTTCTTTTTTAAAACTTCTAAATTTCTGCTGTCTAGCATATGGGGGGATATATTTCGATTCAGTTTGGATTCTCTGTTCTCGTTCAAAACTTGGTTGTTTGAAAGTTTCTTTTTGGAAATCTCTCGGTTTTGTTTTCATATTCATTCTAACGTTTTCGTAATCATCTAATTTACTGGATAAATCATTCGGAATTTTAAATTTACTCCACACATCAATAAAATGTTCTTTCATTTCCAAAGGGACTTTTCTTTTAATTTGTTCCGTAATCATTAAATCACAAAGTTGTTCGAATGTTGTTATTTCTAACCCTCTTATCCATTCGTTGAAATAATTACTTAGTTCGTATGCGAAATCAAGCCAACTCGTCTCTGGCTTTTTCTGATGTTTTGTGAAAAACTGTCTGAATTTCTCGGGCGTCATTTTGAATCGTTTTAACAATAGTTCTTTCACTTTGCTGTAATCATCTGTTGTTTCTTCTTCTTCTCTGGCGATAATATGAACTACATCGTACGGCAATAATCCTATTAAATGCGATACCCACAGTTCTTTCTTAATTCCTACTCTTTTCGCTTGCCTTTCGAACAATACCAGGTATAAGCTGACGTCGTTCATTTTCGGGTCGAACTTTTGAAGAATATTGTGCAGTTCTAGTTTCGGTTTTATCAGATCATTTTCGCTCCTTCCGTTTTCATTACTTCTTGATTCATTTTGCAGACGCAATTTCTCTAATTCAAAATTTATTTCTTGGGTTCGTTTTCTTTCTTCCGATTTCATTTCAGCTTCTTCTTTTCGTCTATTTTCTTCTAATTCGTCCTTACGTTTTCTTTCTTCTATAAGAGAACTCAACCATTCTTTCACGAAATCTTCCTCGTAGTTTTCGTTTTCCACTATGCATTTCTTAAGTTCAAATAATTTCAAATTTTCAGCATTCGTAATGCCCATTTCGTTGGCAATATTCAGCAAATCTTCTTTCTTGCCTCTCGCAAGGAAAGTCATCTTTTATTTATCAATATAAGCAGTTCGAGATAGAATATAATTATTCAAATAGATCCATAAAATCCTGTACGGGTGCGACAGTGTAGTATCAGCGGTTCGTGAGTATGGACTTATTGAATAAATACCAAGATTAAACTTAATAACATTTATTAAAAATTAGGAAAAACAAAATATAAACAAATGAGCTTAAGCCGGACAACCTTACTCGTTGCCGGTTAGAATACTAATTACTCCTTTTAGGAAGGAGAAAACTACCAAAAGCAATGCGATGGCAGCGCCATCTCTGAATTAACACAAATAATAGTCAAAATGATAAATTCTGGTATCACAGATACAATAT